>NW_027503660.1:0-25096 GCF_021521415.1 Bidens hawaiensis
GATCCCTTGGTAACCACATATTATTGTCTGTGATTTATACCATAGATCAAACCAATGTTGTATATTGGTCTCTTTCATTCTTTAGCACTGGTAGCGTGCTTCCTGTTAGTTTTGAGACTTGCCTTTTCCAAGTAAAAACTTGTATGAATTCATGATTATTTAAAGTGACTCCCCGACCCCAACAAAGGAAAAAAAACACACTCTACACAACACAAGTGACGGATCTAGGATTTTTTTTTTTCAGGTGATGCACTACGTTTAGATGCTTCAATTTCATAGAGTCGGGTATAAAAAATTCTGGGTCGGTTTGAGATTCGGGTTGGTTCGATGGTTCAGGCAAAGTTCGTTACATAATAAAAATTCGGGCAAAGTTCGTTACATAATAAAAATACGATAAAATAATAAAAGAGACATCGTCATTAGAAATTAAAAAAACACATAATATAAATATAATAGTCTTTTCGAATTAAAAAACTAACAAACTAACAAATTAAAACTAAAATTTAACAAATAGCTTAACATTTAATAACATCAAGAACAATTAACAAGAACAATTTCGAGCTTCGAGGAAGAGTAGAAGGAGAAGGATTGGAGGAAGGCAGAAGGTGGGTGGTCGGCCGGAAAAGTAGCAGGCAGCAGTGGTGGTCGGAGAACGGCGATAGTATGGTAGCCGTGTGTGAGTTTGGAGAGGGGAGAGAGGCAACGTAGTTGTGTACTATGTGTTCTATAAAATCACTATACTAGCTTTTGAACCCGTGTATTACATGGGTTTTGTCAAATGATAAAGATAAATAAGGTCTGTTATTTCAGTTGTGATTCTCGAAATACTTGTGAATTAATTTAATGTAGACTTGATGGAAAAAACAAACAAGGTTAACGAAAAGTACTAAAATAGCATGATTTTGGAAACACCGAGTGTTGATTTGCAAGAAATTTAAAAAAATGTACTAAAGTTGTGTATGAAAATGACATTTGATTCAATAATAAATATATAAGGTCTGTTCAAACATTATGTATGAAAATGACATTTGATTCAATAATGAGTATAGTCCACACTGTGTATAACCCATTTGACAAGACAGTTTTGACCCATGACCCCTGAATAGCTAGAATGAATGAGATGAGAGATAAGAAATTGGGTGAAATATGAGATTGACACTAAGTTTCAACATTTTCTTTTATTAGTATTGTAAGATGTAGTGGTTTTAATTAATGCTCAATTAAAATGCCACCAAGGCGCCATGTAGGCAAAAATGAATTCACTATAAAGCCCATCTTAAATTAAATGTAGTGGTTTTAACTTTTAAGTTTTAACCAATTGCAATTATTACTCAAACACTTTTTTTATTTACTGAGTTTTTATAAACATAATAATTTTAATAATAAAACCACACAATAAATTTCTAGAACATTTTAATAAAATAAAAGTTACAAACACATAAGAAAAAACAATCGATACTTGATAAAATTCGCGACACATATGTTTACTTAAAGTGGGTTATCTGGGTCAAAAGCATTCATCACGGGTATGTTTTGGTTGTTCGGGTTCATAATTGTAAGAGAGAGATGTAGAGCATATATAGTTCGGTATTTTTTTGGTGTTGTAAAAATAGTTAAAGTTATTGGTGTATATAGTTTAAAAATTGTAATTTTTTGTTTTTATTTTTTTAATCTCCAAAATAAGTCTTAATAGAATGAAGATTTTGAAATTAAAATATTTTCTTTTCTTTCTCTTTTGAACACCTAACAGATTGTTTCCTTAGAATTCAAATTATAATTTAATCTTTGTAATTGTTCCTCAATCAAGGATTGCTTATTTAGTTTCATAAAAGAAACTTATTGATTGCAAGGTAATAGGGCCGCTAAGGGCATGGCGGAGAAAATTTATAGCACCAAAATCACAATTACTCGTAGTGGTTTGAACAATGACTTGGCAGCCAGCACAACATTTTGGAGCCCCATTACTATACCACTACAGGCAGTCTAAGAGCATAATGCTGAATTAGAAAGAAAAAAATCCAAAAAATTCGTCTGAAAACTAGAATCGAACTCGTGACCTTAAGTTTACAAAACTAACTGCTTACCAGCTACACCAGCTCTTGTAATGTAAACATGGTGGCTCATTTAATA
Source organism: Bidens hawaiensis (assembly GCF_021521415.1). NCBI lineage: Eukaryota > Viridiplantae > Streptophyta > Magnoliopsida > Asterales > Asteraceae > Bidens > Bidens hawaiensis. The sequence continues at coordinate 2,131 of NW_027503660.1, forward strand.
TTTTCTATATAAAAATAAACTATTATTTCGAAACTCGGAACCACCCTTTTCTTATATGGATATGCCCCTACTCTACACGAATTGAAACACGAAAAGACTGCACTTCACTGCAAACAAGTTAACACCAACACACATGTACACACCCTTGTTCTTTACCAGGCCCGACCCATAGGGAGGGCATAGAGGGCTACAGCCCCAGGCTCATAGTTTCTGAGGCCCATAGAAATTTTCAGCATTTATATATATATATAATATACACACTTTTCAATATATATATATAAAAAGAATCCAATGGGCAAAATTAAGACCAAATTTTTAAGAGTTTTACAACCCATAAAGCATATGATACAACCTTATAAAAGAGCAAAATAGTCTTTATTACTCTAAATCCCATGTTTCTTTAGTTTTATTTAAAATAGTTACATTTTTTACCCTTTAACTTTGGTTACCTTTTGTTAATTTGAATAATAGTTACACCTTTACCTCCTTAATCAAAACAAACTACCCCAACGACTATTAAACGGCCATAACTGTAACACCGTGAAAATACCCCATTTAATTTTGGGCTAAAAGTGTCAAATTTGAAAGTTAAAGGACTGAAAAAGAAAATTTTAGATTCCATGCATCTTTGCGCGACGCGAAGATAACACTGAACAACTTCGCGCTACGCGAAGCTGCTGGCACACAATTCAAAGTTTGGCAACTTTGCGCGACGCGAATAATACGGATAATGCAACTTCGCGCGACGCAAAGTAATCGAAGCCACGTGGCCTACCACGTGTCAGCCCGAGATTGACATGCAAAATTGTGGCGTTGGAGGCGGTTCTCGCGACGCAAAGCATCGTCGCGCGAAGCGAAGATGCTCAAAAATCACCTATAAATAGGCAGCCACGGGTTCAAGCCATTTCATCCCATTTTCACCTTCATTCTCACGTAGTTAACCTAAGGAAGTGTGCCAAGGTGTTCCGAGGTTCCAAGGGCTTGATTCCACGAAGAAACGAGGTGCCGAGACGCTGTAAACGATCTGTTGCGCTGTTAAACGAAGCACGAGCTGAAATGCTGCCAATTTTTCTTAGTTCTTACTTTTGACTAGCCGACTAAGGTAGGATTATGGTTAAGTTACTTTACTATATAGTTAGAATCTAGTTAAGGGTATAGTCGTTAAACTGTAAATGTTTTCCAAAATAAAGTTTTACAAAGTAAAGATATTACTTCCACGTGAAGTAATGTTATCAAAATTATATTTTTGATGGGCACGTAGTAACTGGAGGGTGGATATCATTAGTAGACTCTTCTTGCCTAAGGTAAGTAATTCGTACAAATCTCAATCAACCGCGAGACCCGTTTACTTACCTGAAGAAGTTTGCCAACGTGATAAACTCTATTAGGCCAAAGCGTGCAATCCCAAATGTCATATGTAAATACAAAAGTATATTTTCATAAACTACTATAACTATACTAAGGCTAGGTCAGACCTAAGAGTCTGCTGATTAGACCTCGAGTCTGCTGAACTGAATCAGACTTCAATTCTGCTGATTAATCAAGAAACACCATCAAGGTGCTGATACATAGCTATTTCAAATATAGGTTAATAGCATACTGAGGAAAGAAGTTCTGATATCACCGATCTGACAACACAAGGTGAACACGTTAACCTTTTATGGTCTGAACTGATTTACTCCCGTAATAGACTGGTTGTTTATTGCAAAGAGTCTGATAAATGTTTACATGAGATTATGTCTCTAAAACCGTTATAATACAATATAGATAATAAAAAGCAACTCAGACCGAATACACATGTGTCTGGATCCAAACATAGCTGATAATTGGCATACAAAACCAAGTCAGTCATAACCAGTTCTCCAACAGGGTCACATAGCCTAGGGGAAGGTTGTCTCCGAACAGGGGCTATGTACTCGGGGAACCTTTGAATTGTGTGTGTAGGGCAGTGATACAAATTCCGGGAATGACAGGCATTCCTACTGAGGTTGTGAACAGAAAACTATAATTGTATTTAACGACTGTTATAAATTGTTTTATCGAGTCAATGTTTCACCAGCATATTGCTGACGTGTTTTTCCCACCATGCAGCTAACTAGATGCTAGTACTGGATATACAAGGATTTGGTGTCATAATAGAAGATCGCTCGAGATGGCTCTATTTTGAATATATAAATCCTTGTAATAATATTATAACACTGTTTTGTAAACCGAAACTTGGGTATTTAATTCCCAAGAATTTTGCAATGTAAATTAATATTTCAATATATAAGACTTTCGCTCAAATGAACCCGCTACTCTGATATATTTACAAAACAGGTACCAACCCGGGACGTCGTACCTAAGCCTGAGTCAGGGTGTGATAATAACTTTTTCATACGTTAATATTTTTTTGAAAACAATATCACCATAAAAACAAGAATTTTATTCTCTTTAATTTGAGTATGGTATTGCTATAGTTTATTAATTTTAAAACTAACGTATTACGTGATTACCAATTTGTACCAGCAATGAGTCGAGTGGGCTGATGGTTAATTTGGTTTGGGTTGGGATGGGTTCAGGTCAAAACCAACTTCAGGGTCAAAATGTTGTTGGAACAGGTTTTGCGTCAAAACGGGCTGACGCAAAACGGGCTGTGTTAAAAAAGCGGTTTATTTGAAATTACTTTACATTTCATCTTTGCGTCTTGATTTTTGTCACTGGTAATGCACGTTCATAGCATCCGTCACGCAGATGATATTGTATATACATATCGGGTTGCTCGGTATAGGCATTGTGAAGCGCTTACTGACACCGGTTATACGTCTGATGCCACGTTAAACACATACCATCGTCGGGTTACACACGTACCGAGGTTACGAGCATACTAACATTGGTTGCTTACACCAATGCATCGTACATGCACCTGACTAGTATATATACATATATAATATACAAATCCTAATGGTTCAATATATTGATCTAGCTCAACTGGTTGAACCCTCCTCAACCAAATGACATGCACATGTTCAAATCTTGCATGAGTTGCATCTACCATTTATTTTCTTAATTGTTTTTAAAGTAATTCTAGATCTCATTAAGTTTTAGGTCCAATATTCAATCTAAACTAAAAATGATAAACAACCATTACTTTTTTCATTTTCATTAATAGGGCCTATGGCATGAGTTTCATTCTTGTTAGAACTCGTGTTAATATCATATCATCTTTTTTATATATATTAAAAGAAAAAGACTTTTTGATTTAAAATCAAAAAAGGTAGGACAAATTCAACATTCGTTTAAGTGTTAAATTAAACTATTTTACTATTATACTTTTGTTTTGTTTATTGCTATCATAATTATCGTCGTATTATTTACTTTTTATATAGAAGTTAATGAGTATATATTTTGGAGGCCCATTTTTTACTAGTCACGGGCCCTTAAATTTTTAAAGATTTTCGAAGACGACCCTGTCCATTACCAAAAACAACGCACGTGAGAAACAAGCCAATTAAGAAAAAAAGTTAATGTATAAATGAGAGTAGACGACGAGGCATAAAAGTATATACTCTAATATGTAACTTGATACAATTGCCATGTTGATATTATAAATAAAAGTGGGTATAAATCTTGTGTTAGATTATAAATAATGGATATCGAGGTGTTCAATAATATTTAGTTACAAACCTGCATGCTTTTTTTATATGTTCAACCTATTAAAAATTTAACCTGTCATAAGGCTATAAGACAATGTGTAGTGAAGGGTTACAAAAAGTGATTTTCAACACGTGGCACTATGTTAGCAAATAGACGGTTTTTCATTTTAGAGGTGCAGTGGTGTTGTAGTCCAACACACACACATATATATTACACACACAACATATTAAAAAATTATTATTTCCAAATTCAAACCCGGCGACATATATTTGTCGCCCCTCTTATCGTCCCCCCCCCCCCCCCCCCCCCCGGTTCTTTGCTACCGCCCCACTACACACTGTCTAAAAGCAACGATGCTGAATCTAGATCTTACTTACCTACTTACTTACTTACTCTTTGTATAACTTATTATTATTATTATTATTATTATTATTACAAGTAGAGTAATCATTAAATCATAAGTTAAATAGTTAATTATTTAATCCTAACTAGAGAGATCAAGTAATACGTTATTATTAATCATATTATGTGTTTGGGCGTCATTGTATGTAGTGTGATTGTATGTTTGATCTTATTGTAGATATTAACTCACTGCATGTTTGATCCATCTTAATGTAGATTCTACTTATGTCCAAGTTGAATAGTTATTTGCACAACCACTTAATCGAGTACCTAATTATTTAACCATATGTAGACTAATTATGTGTTTAAGCTTCATTGTATGTAGTGTAATTATATGTTTGATCTGATTCTATATCTGTATGTGCATGTTCAACCGGAATCCTTTCTCCATAAGAACCTAATTTCAGGTCATTTCCTTTTACTAGCTTTTGAATGTTTTTTAGAAATTCTATCAAGTTTTGTAATGTATACTGTATAGAAAGTAAGCTAGGATGCTGATGATTTAATAACATTTTGTATATGAGATTTGGAATGTAATTATTTTCTGGAATTTAAGCTTTGAAAACCTCAGGATAGTCTTTTTGCATCATGCATATAGATCTTGAAGGTTTAATGAGCATCTTAACATATGTGTGCCAAGTAGGGGTGTAAACGACTCAAGTCGGCTCGAATCGAGCCGAGCCTAAACGGGCTCGAGCTCACACTTGGCTCGTTAGTAAACGTGCTCGCGCCCGAGCTTCATATATCGAGCTTTAGTTGGCTCACGAGCCTAAACAAGCTATATATATATATATAAAATTTTGTTTGTTAAATATATATGTAGACATATATTTATTATTACATTTAAAATTATGATAAAAGTAATCAAATAATATATATTATGTTATATTTAAAATGTATAATGATAAACATATATAAAAGTAGTTATAAAAGTATATAAATAAATTACTTATACTAATAAACGAGTCGAGCTTGAAAACTTAAGGCCTTTACCGATCATGAGTTAAGGAGTTTCCCATGAACCAAGCTTTAACTTTAGAAATAAAGCTCTAAACGACATGAGATTGAGCTCTCTTAAACTAAAACGAATTGAGCTCGGCTTGTTTACATCCCTAGTGCTAAGGTGTATCTTAATTGGATTGCAGCAGGTTGTAGTTTGTGTGTGTGTGTGTGTGTGTGTGTGTGTTAGGGTGTCTCTGATATTCTAGTTATGACTCATTTCAGATTACCTCATTGTGTATATAGAATACTGATTGTTAATGATGGCTTTGATTTGAATCCATGACCAACTTTTGCATAACAGAGTTGGGAATGGGATAGTATATATGTAATTGGTTTGTGTTCAAGGATAGTTTGCTTTGGCTGTTTGTGGTCACTGTCATGAGTTTGTTTCTAAGGATATATAAATCTGTCACACTTGTTTATTCTTTATATATTGCTTGTTTTAGGTACCTTTTTGTGTGAAAATTATGGCAGACAAGAGACAAGGAAAGAAGGCAAGTGTTAAAGATGTTATCACGCCAGTAACATTCGGATATAGTCATGACGCTCTTACTGCTATCGGTTGACCCTCTCTCAAGACACAGACTAAAACTTCAAACTTTTTAAAAGAAAGAGGCTATACACTTGGTGGCACGAATGCGATTGTGATACTCAAGGAGTTATGTGAGGGTGGCACGCTATTAGATCAGATGAAAACAAGGTTTCCCCCACTGAAGAATTCCATTCCTGCCCCGAATTTTGCGATGTGATAAAGAAGGTTCCGTTCAATGAAGGAGAAGCAGCAACTGTGATAAGACATATAATTGAAGCTATCAAGGTACGTACGTAAAAGTTCTATACTTGTATCACCACTGGTACTTATCTAGTTAATGCAATTGCATGCCCTTTTTCTAATTGTAGTGTCATAATACGATAGTTAGTTAAGCGACCAATCTTGCAACAGGTTTAAACATACAGAAAGTTGAACTTACTCAAGTTAATAAATAATTCACAAAATATAAACTGAGATCAAGTTTGAGCACAATGTGTTCTGACATGAGTGAAAGAGTAGTTCAACCTAAAATAAAATAGATATAGTCTTGGCAAATGATTCAAATCAAGATATAAGTGATGAGGTTTGTATTGAGTTTTACAAGCAATTATATGAGGTGATCAACAGGGGTGTGATCGACTCAAGCCGGCTCCTGAGCTACTCGGGATCGGCTCGTAAAAAGCCCAAATCAAGCCAAGCCTAAACGAGCTCGAGTTCGCACCTGAGCTTCACATGTCGAGCTTGAGCCGACATATGAGCCTAAATGAGCTTTTTATTTATATATATATTTTTTATTATTTTGAATATATATTTATTTTTAATATAAAATTATGATAAAAATCAAATAAGTAATATCTCTCACTCTCTCTCTCTCTCTCTCTCTCTATATATATATATATATATATATATATATATATATATAGGCTAAGTATAAAATGAAAACCCACTTGAGTTGTGAAAACTTTAGAAACCCATTCTCAACCACATGTTTTTAATTAATGTTTAAATTTGTGGTTCACAATTAAAGTAAATAAAAAATGTAAATATAAATATAACTTTTTCTCTCTCTTGAAAACATATATAAAAATTAGTAAAAAAATGTTAAAAAATAGCAAAACATTTTTTTTTATGTTTCGATGTTTTGTATTAAATGTTACAACATATATTACATGTAACAAAAAAAAAAACCGATGTTACATAGGGTTTTTGCAGGTTTTCACAACTCAAATGGGTTTTCACAACTCAATAGGGGAGAGATATTTTGAGAATCATGTTGAGTTTTAAGAACTTAAGAACTCAATTCTAGGCCACACATTTAATTAAATGGATTGGAATATGTGGTTGAGATTAAATCTGGCAAAAAAGTCAACGTAGGAGAGAGAATAAATATGTAAGTGATTACACTAACTTTTACGTCCGTTACACATATGTAAAAAGTCGACTCGGTGCGTAAAAAATTCTGTAATTTTTTTACGTGTATGTAACTTACATATATTACGCATGTGTAAAAAAAATTCGAAAAAAAAATCGTTACACTGTGTTCTTTCAAGTTCTTAAAACTCAAAGGGGTTCTTAATTGAAATCTCCCTTATATATATATATAGGGTTAGTTTCATTTGAGAACTCAAAAAAAGTTAAGAACTTTTAGGAACTCCTAAAAACCAAATATTTTTTTAACTTTTTTATATATTAACATTATTTGAGACTTGCTTTATCATATTTATAAAAAAAATTTGATTACATATATAAATCACAAGTTACACATGTGTAAAATTTATGTAATAAAAATTTACATGTGTAAAAAAACATAGATATGCGTAAAAAAAACTAATTTTCATAATTGTAATCGTAAATATAGATGTCAAAACTGATAAAACTACACTTAAATAACATCAACATACAAAAATTTTTATAACAAAACTTTAGTTATTAAGAGTTCCTTCAAGTTCTTAAATAATTTAAGAGTTCTCAAATGATACTAATCCTACCTATATATATATATTATGTTATATATAAAATGTAAACTTATGAGTACATATAAAATTAATTATAAAAAATATATAAATTAAACAATTGAATAATAAATGAGTCGAGGCCTGAGCTTGAAAATTTTATCACGACCCGAGATCGAGCTTTAGTAATAAAACTCTAAACGAGCCGATCTCGAGCTCTCTTAAACTAAAACGAGCCACGATCGTTTGGGTCCGTATGAAAATGACACTTTGCATCAAGAGATGAGTGTTAAAGTTGAAGGGATTAATGAGAATATAAGCAACAATTATCAGTTATTGTGCTTGTAGCTGATGTAAGAGATATACATAGATCCAGATTTAACGAAGGAATCAGTTCATGTACTTGTTTTTCATTGATTGATTAGGCATGTCATGAAATTGGTGTTATGCACCTTGATGTGAAGCCTGATAATATAGTGTTAACGGATGCTGGGGAGAACACAACTTACAAACTGATTGACTTTGATTAGCTCTCAAGTTCGCAGGTATGTTTATAACTATTTAACCCCAAACTCATGCAACTTACAAAGCAACTTACTTCGGATTTTGGGTTAGAACATTGTCGGGGGTCAAAACACGTTCGATGCAGCGTTACGTGACACCGACACCAGATTGCTTGCGTGTAATCGTTGTGTGACGCGTTTACGATACTATCGTCGGGTTAAGCGTGTACCGTTGTGAGCTCACACGCATATTGGCATGGTGAAACCGGTTACTCGTCCCATGTCGTATATCCGGCCGTATCGGTTGGGCACCCAACTAGTCAGAATTAACATAAACACTCAATTCTGTAAATAAACTAATAGAAATAAAATTTAGCTTAAATAAATTGGTAATTTAGGGTCAAATCAGTTTAAATTTAAACCAAAATAAAATGGTAATTTGGTATGTTATTTGATGTGTAATATTCTAATTTGATACGAGCATTCAGATTTAGGTCAAAAAATCAATCGTCAACCTATTGGCATCACATCCTACACTGCTCCAGAAATCACAAAAGGAGTCTGTGGTAAGGAAGCTGACATCTGGAGCGCAGGCGCCATTTTGTATGAGTTGTTGTCCGGCATTCTCCATTTTCTAGCCGTGAGATTTTAAATTTTAATTAACTTTTTAAAAATTAATTATGTATCGCGATAAACTAATATGTTTAATATATTTGTAATTGTGTAATGCATGCAGCATCAGAATTTGACCTTGCAAACCACATCTTTTGTGGGACTCTAAAAAGGATTTACAAGGCATCAGAGGATGCAGTGGATCTTATCAATAAAATGCTTGACCGAGAGACAGAGTCTCTACTCACTGCTGAAGAGGTGTTAGGTATACATATTGCTTATTTTTAAAATGGTTTATCAGTTATAATGATAGATAGATGGATAAAACTAACTATTTGCTTGATTTATTCAGCCCATCCTTGGTTTTTGAAGAACTGAATGGCCATGAAAAGTGAAGACATTATCGGTTTATCATTGTTTGCTTTGACTTTTACTACGTGCATTTACTTTTGATTTGGTCGTGCGACTTGGTACTTGTGTGATATAATAAGTGCAAGACTTGGTATATTTGTTGGACGTGATAGATAAAACAGATGCAGTTTCTCTACATATTGAATTGATTTGAGAATTTGGAATTGCAGTGGGGGGTCTTCTCAATGCCACTTTTGGCAATGCAACAGAGTTGATAACCTCACTGTTTGCAATGAAGCAAGGCATGTTGCGCCTTGTGCAGCATTGTTACTAGTCTCAACTTTGTCCAACATGTTGCCAGTTCTTGGATGCGCACTTTTTGGTGGAGGCATTGCTCATCATAATAAAGAATAAATGTTTAACTGAGTTAGTTACTTGCTATGAAAGGGTCAATTACTGGCTAAAATAGACTAGTTTAAAAGGAACGTGTCGGGTCAAAGGGTTGCAAGTCGCCTAAAATGTGTTTTTCAAAGCTTAAAACCTCCCAATCTTCTATTGAAATAATATAGTTCCTGTGATATAGTTCCTGTGATCTTGTCACTGTCCTAATTATATATATGTTTAAAAAGCAAATTCCGGTTTACTCACATAGTTCACTGTAGCAAGCCCGTACAATTTTTACTACATATTGTACAACACCATATATGCATAAATATATTGCCATGTTATCAGTCTGTTAACCGACACACGTTAGGAAAGAAATTGAATGGAAAGGCAAGATTTTTATCGGAGAAGAGAGGCGCAGGAGGAGGGCGATGACCGGAGAAGTGAACCACCAAGTTATTTTTACCCCACACAACGAGACTCAACCTTAATCCAATCAATTGCTTTTTACTTTCGCAATCACTTTCATCGTCTTCGTAGGATCAATGCGTCCCAGAAACCCAGGTTCGCTAGGGGTTCACATTTGTCATTCTCTGTGGTACAACACTTAGGCCTTATCTTTATGCTGCTGACCGAGAAAGATTAATAATGAAAGTGTAAAAAGTTGTGGAAAAATAGTTTTCAAGCCAAAAGAACCCGACCTAGCCCATACCAAGATTATTCATTACCAACCTGTTCATTTTGCCACCTCTATTTAAAGTCATTCTTGTAATGTGTGACTAATTAAACATTCATGGCCCTGATTTTCCCGACTATTCTTCATATCACAAACACCAAATTGCATATTGGGACGTCATTTTTAGCCCTTTCAAGATTTTGTAGTTGTATAATGCTTGCAGCTTACGGCATCTACCTTTTTTTTTCAGCTAATCACAAACCAAAAGCAAGACTATGCATCACTTAAAAGAGGTTTACGATCACCTTCAGTAGCAACTCGATACATATTCTGATATTCACATCCTATACTTTAATAATAATAATTAGTTTTGATAAAAATGACCATTCTGAAAACATTTTTATCAAATTTTGATTTAAATCATAAGAAAATAATAAATAAAAGGCAAGCAACAAGCCATGCATCGTATTCTTATATTCAAACGATGAACTGAGACTATTGAATCAGACTAGTTCTAGATCAATCTTATAGAAAATTCGTTTTGAAGTTTGTACTTTTCCGGTTCCAACCCAGCCGGTATGGTCTGATCCAAGTTCGCATCGTTACACCTCCACAAAGAAAATGTCTTTTATTAAATTTAACATTTAACTCGCATGTATTCTCTTCTTAATGGCGAAATAAACTTAGAAAATAGCCATATTCTTAAATAGCCCCCCCCCCCTCCCCCCCAAAGGCAGTTGGGCGTTTATGAGCTACTTGAGATTGTTTACTAAAACTAAAATTTAGTCAAGTTTATATACGTTTTCGAGCTAAAATTTGGAGCTCAATTAGTAAATGAGTCCAAAAGTAATCAACTTTTAAGTTGTCATCTTTAATATGATTAATAAATGAGCCGTGTTCAGGTTAATTTGTTTAATAAAACGGATCATGTTAAACTTGATCTAGTTGGTCTGGCAACCCGTCTAATTAAACAGGTTAACCGCCATTCCGCCAAGCTGTGTAATTGTGTATAACTCGTATAACACATTTATTACAACCCGATTAACACATTTAAAACTTGATTAGGATCTGTCAACTCGTTTAACCTGTGTAGAGAAATGTGTTAAGCGTGTTTTTGACAATGGTGATTCCTAAAATTTACCCTTCCATAATTTTAAAATAAGTCATGGTTAGGGTTAATATTTTTTACATGTATAAAAATTATAGTGTCACACCCTCAAAATCCACTAACGGAGTTTTACCGTCAGAGGGTGTGAACTGGCAGGATCGGAATCATTAGTTATAACCAAACCAAAGAAAAACGTTTAAATGAAAGTAAGTTCGGAAGCGTAAAACCTTAATTCAAAAGTTGCGTCACGCAGGACGACTTAAAACCAAATGTAACTGTTAAAATTAAGTTTGCAGAATAAAAGTGTTTTCATTAATGCATGCTCCTAAACCGCGCGCCCGCCTCGGCTACCTGAGAATAACATACTAAAAGTGTCAACACAAGGTTGGTGAGTTCACAAGTAAAATAAGATAAATCGTTTAGCGTTTTGCGTAACCTCGTTACGACGTTTAAATGTTGCGTAACCCCGTTACGACATTTGAGTGTGTAACCACGTTACAGCGTTTGAGTGTGTAACCACGTTACAGCGTTTGAGTGTGTAACCACGTTACAGCGTTTGAGTGTGTAACCACGTTACAGCGTTTAAGTGTTTTGCATTACCAGATAGTGTTATGTCAAATTATATATCGATAGGTAGCTAATCTATACAACAAGTATCGCTAAGTGGTTCGCGACCGAAGCTGACTGTTTATCAAGTGCCCGTCACCAGGTCCTCCAGACCATGGTAAGTGTTAGCCAAAATTTACACCCACTCAACCTCCAGTTGAGCTTAGCGTCGGGTGGGGTTTGTCAAACCCAGTAGTACTACCCAAAAGTGACTCGCTATTCCAAATATTAACCGGTCCGATGTGTGGGACTTCAAATGTTACGTATGCCGCTTAGCCTTTACAAGTGATATATAATTTATAACAAAATCTTTCATATGCGTTTATCTCAGAAAATATGTTTATCGGAGTATGTTATCTCCCCCAAGTGAAAAACGTTTGAAAACAGTTTAAGAGTGGGGTAAGTGAACTCACTGTTTGCGAAGAATATCCGATCTAGATCACCGAGTGATGCGCGTCGTAGAAAACTCTCTAGCGTTCTAAAATAACAAAGAGATTTTCTAAGTATCGGAATGTTTAACGAGTCTCTAGACTCGGCACATAATACCTATGCACGTAACGTGTTTCGTGTTTCGTTTGTGAATCGTGTGTGACTTAAACAAGTAAAATTGTGATACGATACATGAGTGAGCAATTACTTTCGTGTCACGTATTAATAACATACTTATTAGCAATTATTCCCGTAGGGGCATTTTGGTCAACAAACAAAGACTAACTAACCATTATTCCCCATAAGGGCAATTTGGTCAATTCATGGCAATCAACTAGCAACTATTCCCCGCAAGGGTATTTTGGTCAAAATACAACAATTATATAAAAACTATCATATTTCATGCATTCCTATACAACTCAGCAGCTAGTTTCGTTATGACAGAATTTCTACTTGAAAGATTGCACTAGTTTACCGATTATAACGTCTCAATTAATTTACCAAAAATTACCACAGGAGCATACATATCTTAGGTTTCCAGAACATCTTTTATCTTATTTTTATTCCATATAGATTGTTCATAATGATCAAAACATTACAGCTAACTTATATCAGTCAGATTCATGCACATCAGAATGTTATTTGCAATTCCCGTTAAACGAAAAATCCAATAAATGCAAGACCACTTGGGTTTGGTTCCTAACTCAGTGAGTCAACCTCCAGAAGTGGAACCAACCCAATTGGTCTCGTAGTTCATGAGATATAACATTTACAACATAACCTAACAGCAGGTCTAACAGCTCAGCTTTGCATCACGTTTTTGTAAAATCATAAAAGTATACTTCCACTTATCCAAAAATTACGAATTTATACTTCATAGAAACTAGACTCAACCTAGTTTACTGCAGTACCCACAATCTCAATCAATTTTCACGTTTACACTTCGTTACAGTCAGTTAAACATCGTATATACGTTCTGTCCAGAATCTGTTCACATCAAAACTCATCATAATAACAATCTATGACTATCATGCATCCATATAACCCTCTAGACACTATAACTACTATCCATGCATATCAATCACACCATACATACAAGATTAGGGTTTGTGTTTTAATTCAAATCAAGAACAACAATCAATCATGTATCAATATCAATCTAGTTATCAATCTATTATCCAACTAACAACAATCATATTAATCATATGCATGAACAAAATCGGTCAGCTAGGGTTTGTTATTAACCCAACAAACATCAAATTCAATCAACAAGGATGTGAAGGATGATCAAATATACCTTCCTAGCACTTTGTTCTTCAATCAAAGGCTTGAATTGATGGTGTATGTGTGTGTGTTTGTGGACGGCAGCCAAGAGAGAGCAAGGGGGAGGCCGATCGGGTCTTGTGGGTTTAGAAAATAGATTAGGGTTTGTAGTTAAGGTTATATTTATAGATATACAAGTTACACTCTAGTCCCTAAACTTCCAAATGTTACATCTCTAGCCTAATTAGTTGGTTCTTGTTTCTTGTTTAACATTCCACATAACATGATCAAGTAACACACATATATCTAACACATAATTATCACATAATTATTGTTTTGACGTTTGTCGTTTATTTATCAATCGTTCGCGTCAACTTGTTTGCGTTTCGGTGCAAATCCCGAAAGACTACACATGTAGTAAGTGTTAAGCGTCATTTAAACCCTAGTTTAAATGTAATGAAGTGTGCGTTATAGATTCAACGATCTTAAAGTTTGAATTGACGGAGTTGAGTTAACGGGGTTAACCTGAAATTGACGATTGTCACATCATTCCCATGTTAAAGAATTTTCGTCCCGAAAATTTGAGTGAAGTCGTGATGAGAGCCTGAAAAAGTAAGAAAGATTTTCAGTTTGTCATATCATCCCCTAGTAGAAAGAAATTTCGTCCCGAAATTTAGTTCATACCTCCGGTGATGTTTGACGGTTTGCCGGGTTTCGCGGTTTTCGGTGTTTGGTTAGCCCTTCAAAAAGGTGAGGATACTTTTTCATCATGTGATCCTCGCGTTCCCATGTGAACTCCGGTCCACGTCTCGAGTTCCGACGAACCTTAACAATTGGAATTTTGCTGTGTTTGAGCGTTTTGGTTTCCCAATCCAAAACCTCGACTGGTTCCTCAATGAACCGTAACTGTTCATCAACTTGTAGTTCCTCCAAAGGGACTACTTGGGTTTCATCAGATAGGCATTTCTTCAAATTTGATACGTGGAATACATCGTGTACGCCACTGAGTTCTGTTGGTAGGTCCAGTCGGTACGCCACCGGACCAATGCGCTCAGTTATCCGGTACGGACCAACATATCGTGGGTTGAGTTTGTTTCGCTTACCAAAGCGAACCACACCTTTCCAGGGTGAGACTTTGAGTAACACTCGATCGTTTACTTGAAATTCGAAAGGTTTTCGGCGCTTGTCGGCGTAACTCTTTTGGCGATCTCGTGCTGCTGCCATGCGATTTCGGATTTGAACAATCTTTTCCGAGGTTTCGAGTACCAGTTCCGGACCAGTGATTTGGCTGTCACCCACCTCTGCCCAGCAGAGTGGTGATCGACACTTCTGTCCGTACAGCGCTTCAAACGGCGCTGCCTTAATACTTGCGTGGTAGCTGTTATTATACGAAAACTCTACCAAGGGTAAGTGGGGTTCCCAACTTTTTCCGAAATCTAAAACGCATGCACGCAACATATCCTCCAGGGTCTGAATAGTCCGTTCACTTTGCCCATCCGTCTGAGGATGGTATGCTGTACTCATATCGAGACGTGTGCCCAGTGCGCTTTGCAGCGACTTCCAAAAGTGTGAGGTAAAACGAGAATCTCGATCGGAAATGATCGAGACAGGCACTCCGTGTCTAGACACCACTTCTTTCATGTATACTCGAGTCAGTCTTTCCATTTTGTCCGTTTCCTTAATCGCTAGGAAATGTGCCGATTTAGTCAACCGGTCAACGATCACCCAGATGGTATCGCATCCCGTCGGTGTCTTAGGCAAACCCGTAATAAAATCCATTGAGATGTGCTCCCATTTCCACATTGGGAGTTCCGGTTGTTGCAGTAGACCAGATGGTTTCTGGTATTCAATCTTGACTCTGGCACAAGTCAAGCATTTGCTCACGTAGGTGGCAATGTCGGCTTTCATGTTCGGCCACCAGTAAAGTGCCTTTAAATCATGATACATTTTATCTGAGCCAGGGTGGATAGAATATCGGGACTTGTGAGCTTCGTCCATCACTAGAGTTCTCAACTCTCCGTATCGTGGAACCCAAATCCGGTTCTCAAAATATCGGACCCCGTCCGATCTGGTTTCAAGTTGCTTGTTCATGCCCCGCATGAGTTCCGATGGAAGATTTTCATCTTTCAAAGCTTCCAGTTGCGCATCGCGAATCTGATCGGGTAAGCTGGCATGAATCGTAAGTTGCAATGCTCTTACTCGTCTGGGTTTTTCTGTTTCTTTTCTGCTGAGGGCGTCGGCCACCACATTGGCCTTGCCAGGGTGGTACTTGATGGCACAATCGTAATCTTTAAGCATCTCGACCCAACGACGCTGTCGCATGTTCAGCTCCTTCTGATCGTAGATATGTTGGAGACTCTTGTGGTCGGTGTAAATGGTAAACTTGGTACCGTACAAGTAATGCCGCCATATCTTGAGAGCAAACACCACAGCTCCGAGTTCCAAATCATGGGTCGTGTAGTTCTTCTCGTGAACCCGTAGTTGTCTAGAGGCGTAGGCTATAACCTTCTCGAGTTGCATCAGCACACAACCGAGACCTTGTATAGATGCGTCACAGTGTACCTCAAAATTTTCCGTTCCCTCGGGGAGGGCTAAAATAGGGGCGCTACAAAGCTTGGTTTTCAACAGTTGAAAAGCGGATTCTTGTGCGTCACCCCAGTTGTACTTAGTGCCCTTGTGAGTCAAAGCGGTGAGGGGTTGAGCAATCTTTGAAAATCCCTCGATGAAACGCCGATAGTAGCCGGCCAGTCCTAGGAATTGTCGCACCTCAGTCGGAGTCTTAGGTGCTTCCCAGTTTTTGATGGCCTCTACCTTACCGGGATCGACATGGATACCATTCTCGTTGATCACATGTCCTAAAAAGTGAACCTCGCGAAGCCAAAATTCACATTTCGAGAGTTTAGCATACAGTTGTTCCTTCTTCAGTAGTTCCAGAATTATCCTTAAGTGCTCTTCGTGGTCAGTCTCGTTCTTGGAATAGACGAGAATATCATCGATGAAAACAATCACGAACTTGTCGAGGTACGCCTTGCATACTCGATTTATGAGATCCATAAATACGGCTGGTGCGTTGGTTAGGCCAAAAGGCATAACCGAAAACTCGTAGTGACCATACCGTGTTCTGAAAGCCGTTTTTGAAATATCTTCTTCGCGCACTCTCAGCTGGTGATAACCGGATCGTAGATCGATCTTCGAGTAGTAACTCGATCCCTGAAGCTGGTCAAACAAATCATCAATTCGGGGTAAAGGATAACGGTTCTTGACAGTCACCTTGTTCAACTCCCGGTAGTCGATGCACATTCGGAAAGTCCCGTCTTTCTTTCGAACAAACAAGACAGGGGCTCCCCATGGCGATGAGCTAGGTCGGATAAAACCTTTATCCAACAAATCTTGCAACTGAGTGGACAACTCCTGAAGTTCCGCCGGTGCGAGTCGATACGGGGCTCGTGCTATGGGTGCTGCACCGGGGTGTCAACTCGATTTGGAATTCGACTTGACGAATAGGAGGGAGTCCAGGTAAATCCTCCGGGAAAACTTCCGGGAAGTCTCGCACAACCGGTATGTCTTCAATTCGTTTCTCCTCCGCGGGTTTCTCAACAATCTGCGCCAAAATTGCCGGATGACCCTTTCGTAAATACTTCTGTGCCTTCATAAGGGTAATGACGCTGGTGGTCATGCCGCTTCTCTCGCCTCGGACCGAAATGATCTCGCCAGAAGGGGTGGTAATATGGACTATCTTATCATGGCATATAATCTCCGCTCGGTTCTTGGATAACCAGTCCATGCCGACAACGACATCGAAACTACTAAGCGTAAAAGGAATAAGGTCGATGTCAAAGACATTACCTGACAGTTTCAACTTACATCCCGCAAGTATATGAGTTGTTACTACAGTTTTACCGTTAGCTAATTCAACAGGAAACTTAGCGTCTAACGGGGTTGGAGTAAGGTTTAAAAGTTGGCTAAAAGCTTTTGACACAAAACTCCTATCAGCTCCAGTGTCAAACAAAACAGAAGCAAAACAATCGTTTACAGGGAACTTACCAGACACCACATGCGGATCATTGCGGGCTTGACCCGATCCAATCACAAACGCTCTTCCTTTGCCATTTCCTCCACCGTTACTGCCACTCCCATTGCCCCCATTGTTGTCATTATGTTTCAGCTTGGGGCAATCCTTCCGGAAATGACCTTCCTGTCCACATTCAAAACATCCCTTAGTCGTCATCGGTTGCTTAGGAGCACCCTTCGCCGCAAGGTCTCCTCTACATTCCTTCGCTTGATGACCTATCTTTCCGCATCTTTGACACTTGACACGGTCACATTGACCAACATGATGAAAGTTGCACCTGTTGCACTTTGGATATTTCCCAACATATCCGCTCGAAACCTGCCCGCTACCGTTGTTGTTGGAGTTGTTGTTGTTGTGATTCTGAGTGTTAAAGCTCCGGGTGAACTCGGGTTTACGGTAGTGTTGTTGCGGTGGGAGGTTCGAGGATGAAGATCTGGTGTTGTCAAACTTTCTCTTCCCGCTGTTCGGGTTGCTGTTGTTGTTACTGTTGCTGACGTGGTCATTACTCGGGTTGTCACGGGCTTTAGCAGTCGAACCCCTCGGTGGTAACGCACCCTGGGTCACAGCCTGATCCGTCAGTTTGTGAGCCAAACGGATCGCTTGTTGGATCGTGGCTGGTCTGGAAGACGTCACCATACCCTGAATCTGTGGTGCTAACCCATCAATGTACATCTCTATTCTCTTGCTCGGCGGATCCACCATCCGCGGACACATCACTGCCAACTCGTGCGAACGAGTAGTGTAGGCTTCAATCTCTGAACCCACCATTTTCAACGACCAAAACTCCGACTCTAACTTCGAAATTTCTTCCCTCGGACAATACTCCTCTCGCATCATGTTTTTGAACTCCTCCCAGTTCATCGCGTTAGCCAGTTCCAATCCAAGGATCTGGACGTTCGAATTCCACCAAGTGAGGGCGGAATCCTCAAGTGTCCCAGCAGCGAATTTGACCCTACTGGCAGGGGGACAGTTACACATCTCAAAGGCCGACTCAGCCTTCTCAGCCCAACGCAGGAAGCCTATAGCTCCCTCAGTGCCCTTAAACGTACTGGGCTTGCAGTCTAAGTAGTTCTTGAAGGTACATGCTCCATTCGGACCTCCTGTTTGATTTTGAACGTGTGCAGCTAAAGCGGCAGCAACATGGTCATTCAGCAGAGTTTGGAGTTCAGCTGCAGTCATGCTGATGTTACCACGTCCTCGTCCAGCGTTTCTTCCGGCCATTTCCTAGAATCACAGTATAAAATGTTAAACATGAATTTTTCTTTCATATATAACACACCATACATGTAATAAGAGATAGGTAAGAAAGAAAAAAAAAATCACATCACAACCACATATTAGTCTAAATAGAAATTCATGATTAAAACCATTGTATTCGCTACAAAGTATTTCCAATCAATCCTTAAAATCATAGAAAAATAATAGTTAGGATGGAGACAACCCCTCCATCTAAGTATCATCATCACTAGATGTCGTCATCTGAGGACACTTCCGAATGTGCCTCCTCCTCAGCCGGTTCTTCCTCCGGTTCTTCTTCGGGTTCCTCCTCGGGATCTTCCTCGGGATCCTCCTCAGGCTCCTCTTCGGGATCTTCTTCAGGTTCTACTTCAGGCTCTGCCTCAGGCTCAGCCTCAGGCTCTGCCTCATGTTCTGCTGCGTTCTGAGCAAGTTGCATTTGTAGGATGTCGCAACGTTCTAACGCTATCTCAGTTCGGGTCCTTGCTTCTTGGAGTTGCTCTTGCAAGTCTATCATCTCGGCTTGCATCTTCATCATAACCTTCATCTGTTGATCACTAGCCCCTTGCATATCTTTCATTGCCGCCGCCATGCGGGCCATCTCCTCCTTATTCTCGGTTTCGTCTTTTAACAATCTGGAAACGTTCTCTCTTGTGTAGCGCATGTAACCCACATCACGCTCCAAACAAGAGACGACAGCTGCGAGGACTCTCTCCACAGGTTCGGTTATGGGTGGTAGAGTGTTAGGGTAAGCAGGGTGGTTCGGGTGAGGCAATGGGGGAACTTGTTCACGGTAGACCATACGTCTGATCATGTTGGGGTACCATTCCCAGCTAACGTTGTTGTCATACAAGCCTCCGGATAGGCGGTACCTCTTTGGTGCAGGAGCTTCGAGTTCCGGGACTACACGGGGGTGGCGAGGCAGTAGGTAACTGCGGTTCCTTCCCGTGAGCGTGCGTCATCGAATCGGATGATGATGAGGGTGGCGTCGACATTTCTACAGGTAAGCCGTGTATATGCGCGCGTATGAGTGAAGGAGGTAAGGAAATAAGATTTCAAGACTACACAAACCTATGCAGTGCGTATCATTATAACTAATGGGTCGTCGCGGTTATAGTCTAGTATGCATGCAGTTTCTAGTTCGCTATAACCAATGGCTCTGATACCAATCTGTCACACCCTCAAAATCCACTAACGGAGTTTTACCGTCAGAGGGTGTGAACTGGCAGGATCGGAATCATTAGTTATAACCAAACCAAAGAAAAACGTTTAAATGAAAGTAAGTTCGGAAGCGTAAAACCTTAATTCAAAAGTTGCGTCACGCAGGACGACTTAAAACCAAATGTAACTGTTAAAATTAAGTTTGCAGAATAAAAGTGTTTTCATTAATGCATGCTCCTAAACCGCGCGCCCGCCTCGGCTACCTGAGAATAACATACTAAAAGTGTCAACACAAGGTTGGTGAGTTCACAAGTAAAATAAGATAAATCGTTTAGCGTTTTGCGTAACCTCGTTACGACGTTTAAATGTTGCGTAACCCCGTTACGACATTTGAGTGTGTAACCACGTTACAGCGTTTGAGTGTGTAACCACGTTACAGCGTTTGAGTGTGTAACCACGTTACAGCGTTTGAGTGTGTAACCACGTTACAGCGTTTAAGTGTTTTGCATTACCAGATAGTGTTATGTCAAATTATATATCGATAGGTAGCTAATCTATACAACAAGTATCGCTAAGTGGTTCGCGACCGAAGCTGACTGTTTATCAAGTGCCCGTCACCAGGTCCTCCAGACCATGGTAAGTGTTAGCCAAAATTTACACCCACTCAACCTCCAGTTGAGCTTAGCGTCGGGTGGGGTTTGTCAAACCCAGTAGTACTACCCAAAAGTGACTCGCTATTCCAAATATTAACCGGTCCGATGTGTGGGACTTCAAATGTTACGTATGCCGCTTAGCCTTTACAAGTGATATATAATTTATAACAAAATCTTTCATATGCGTTTATCTCAGAAAATATGTTTATCGGAGTATGTTATCTCCCCCAAGTGAAAAACGTTTGAAAACAGTTTAAGAGTGGGGTAAGTGAACTCACTGTTTGCGAAGAATATCCGATCTAGATCACCGAGTGATGCGCGTCGTAGAAAACTCTCTAGCGTTCTAAAATAACAAAGAGATTTTCTAAGTATCGGAATGTTTAACGAGTCTCTAGACTCGGCACATAATACCTATGCACGTAACGTGTTTCGTGTTTCGTTTGTGAATCGTGTGTGACTTAAACAAGTAAAATTGTGATACGATACATGAGTGAGCAATTACTTTCGTGTCACGTATTAATAACATACTTATTAGCAATTATTCCCGTAGGGGCATTTTGGTCAACAAACAAAGACTAACTAACCATTATTCCCCATAAGGGCAATTTGGTCAATTCATGGCAATCAACTAGCAACTATTCCCCGCAAGGGTATTTTGGTCAAAATACAACAATTATATAAAAACTATCATATTTCATGCATTCCTATACAACTCAGCAGCTAGTTTCGTTATGACAGAATTTCTACTTGAAAGATTGCACTAGTTTACCGATTATAACGTCTCAATTAATTTACCAAAAATTACCACAGGAGCATACATATCTTAGGTTTCCAGAACATCTTTTATCTTATTTTTATTCCATATAGATTGTTCATAATGATCAAAACATTACAGCTAACTTATATCAGTCAGATTCATGCACATCAGAATGTTATTTGCAATTCCCGTTAAACGAAAAATCCAATAAATGCAAGACCACTTGGGTTTGGTTCCTAACTCAGTGAGTCAACCTCCAGAAGTGGAACCAACCCAATTGGTCTCGTAGTTCATGAGATATAACATTTACAACATAACCTAACAGCAGGTCTAACAGCTCAGCTTTGCATCACGTTTTTGTAAAATCATAAAAGTATACTTCCACTTATCCAAAAATTACGAATTTATACTTCATAGAAACTAGACTCAACCTAGTTTACTGCAGTACCCACAATCTCAATCAATTTTCACGTTTACACTTCGTTACAGTCAGTTAAACATCGTATATACGTTCTGTCCAGAATCTGTTCACATCAAAACTCATCATAATAACAATCTATGACTATCATGCATCCATATAACCCTCTAGACACTATAACTACTATCCATGCATATCAATCACACCATACATACAAGATTAGGGTTTGTGTTTTAATTCAAATCAAGAACAACAATCAATCATGTATCAATATCAATCTAGTTATCAATCTATTATCCAACTAACAACAATCATATTAATCATATGCATGAACAAAATCGGTCAGCTAGGGTTTGTTATTAACCCAACAAACATCAAATTCAATCAACAAGGATGTGAAGGATGATCAAATATACCTTCCTAGCACTTTGTTCTTCAATCAAAGGCTTGAATTGATGGTGTATGTGTGTGTGTTTGTGGACGGCAGCCAAGAGAGAGCAAGGGGGAGGCCGATCGGGTCTTGTGGGTTTAGAAAATAGATTAGGGTTTGTAGTTAAGGTTATATTTATAGATATACAAGTTACACTCTAGTCCCTAAACTTCCAAATGTTACATCTCTAGCCTAATTAGTTGGTTCTTGTTTCTTGTTTAACATTCCACATAACATGATCAAGTAACACACATATATCTAACACATAATTATCACATAATTATTGTTTTGACGTTTGTCGTTTATTTATCAATCGTTCGCGTCAACTTGTTTGCGTTTCGGTGCAAATCCCGAAAGACTACACATGTAGTAAGTGTTAAGCGTCATTTAAACCCTAGTTTAAATGTAATGAAGTGTGCGTTATAGATTCAACGATCTTAAAGTTTGAATTGACGGAGTTGAGTTAACGGGGTTAACCTGAAATTGACGATTGTCACATATAGATTGTAGATTGCGTAATGATTCATAAATTTAACATGTTATACTCCTTGTGTATAACCAAACCAAATATACTAGAAAATTAACACTTTTAAAAGTGAGGGGATGTGTGGTTGTTATGGATTCCAAAAGTGGCCCCTAACCTAGTTTGCATCCAAAGCTCCCAACCACAAGTGGGCATAGTTTGGATTTACCAATGGAATTGACACAAAGCCAAATCCTGCTCCCATTGCTACTTGCACTTATCCCAAATTCCAAAACAAACCCCATGAATTGAATAGAAAA
>NW_027503661.1:0-36311 GCF_021521415.1 Bidens hawaiensis
ATGCGTGGCATGCGGGGCAACCAGTTGTGGCGGATCCACCATTTGTGGACTACACTAGTTTGCCACCATATGATGGTAGTGTGTCATACCCGACGCCACCTGTAACATTCGTTACTTTCCAACCCGAAAATTCAACCCATTTTAAATTTTCGATTTTCGTTCATATATATATTATATATATAAATATATTAATTAATTTTCGTTTCGTTTATCTTATGTGACATTCGTCGTTTTTATACATTTGTATTCGTTAAATAGACATATTTATTGTTTCAACATATTATTGTCATTTGCTTACCATGAATATAACATTTCCGATGGTCTATGTTATTATCCGTTCATTACTAGTCTTTTTGTTCAAATAACGAATCTTCGATATTTAATGTCAATATTTAAACGAGTCTCAAACGAGCCGGGTATAATATAAAAATAATCCATAACATTTTATTACATTTATATGATATCTAAAAGTATAAGGTTCAAATGGTCATTACAGTTTATTAATGTTTTAAGACAGAATTACAAATTTTGTCCTTTAAAATAAGACGAATTACGGTTCGTGTCCTTTTCTAAGTTTCCTTGCAGGCGGTGTACTTTAAACTTTTTTTTCCTACAAGTTTTGTCCTTTATGCTAACTGGGTTAGAAAAAGTCAGTTAAATCCCATCACGTGAGGCGCATGTGAGGGTAGTTTTGTCCTTTCGTTTATGCCTACAACAAAACCCCCTTTTATCAGTCTCTTTGTACCTCACCCACCAGACACCAACCCACCTTCTTCTTTCCCCATTCACCATCGTTAACCACTACTCAATCACCACCATCAATTCCTCCAGCCACCACCAGTCCACCCTACCCTCTTCTTCCCTTGCACCACCATTAACCACTCCGCCGTCAATCTAACACACACAAACCCTAACTACCACCGCCTGCTACCTTCCGATGGCCATGTTCCAATTATATGTTTGCCTAAACAACAGTTTCTCACTCATAGCCACCGTCTCACCCTTCATCTCCACGTCTCCTCCCTGCATCGTTGCCACCGTCTTCCACCTCCACCCATCTCCATTACCCGGAAACCACCACCACATCTTGTCCTTCATCAGATCTGTCTTCGAAACCAAAATCACGGTTGCTATCAGCAAGGGGCGTTGATTGTAAGCCCGAATTGGTCCACCATTATTTGACTGCAAGTGACGGCGGGGCTGCTGTTATAAAAGAAATACACTCTGATTAGGTTTTTGGCAACGATTATTAGGGTTCAATTATGGCCCTAGCGGCGCCGGTGGGTTTCCGACAGCGGATACGGATGTTGCAGTGGTTGTAAACTCCGGCGAAGCACCGGAACTCAACATCTCCGGCGACGCTAGAATGGTTCAAGGCAGTGGTGGTGTTGGCCATGATTTGAAACTAAGATATGACAAGTAATCGGGGGAATTTAAGAAATTGATGATTGTAGTGATGGGTTGTGTTTCAGTGGTTGAGGGAGATGAAAAGGGAGAGAGAGAGTGAGTATAAACTTTTTGTAGGTGTAGATGAAAGGACAAAACTACCCTCACATGCGCCTCACGTGATGGGATTTAACTGACTTTTTCTAACCCAGTTAGCGTAAAGGACAAAACTTGTAGGAAAAAAAGTTTAAAGTACACCGCCTGCAAGGAAACTTAGAAAATGACACGAACCGTAATTCGTCTTATTTTAAAGGACAAAATTTGTAATTCTATCATGTTTTAAATATAAAATGAATGTTGAGGGGTTATAAGTGTAAATATGAAATTAATATATAAAATAAACAATAACAGAACAGTAGCCCCTCGTCCCCTTTGTTTTTCCGACGCAAGTCCGGTCGCCGGAATTCCGGCGCTAGCAACCGCTAATATACGCGTATAAACATCGTTTCATTCCGTTAATCCCACCAAACGACGTCTCCACAACTCCTAAACATTATTATGTAAATTAATTCACCATTTACGAACCAATTAACTCGTATTAATCACCAAACCGATCGTATTATAATTAAAACACTAATAACTCAAACTAATCACTAATCAATCCAAACGAACATATAAATAGAACGATAACCTCCTCCTAAACGTTTTTCGAATATAACATTTCGCAAACCAACTGATTTTAACCTCGAAATCGTTCTTAGTATTTCGGTTCCGGTCAAGCTCCGACCACCATCTTTCCGGCTCTATCCGAGGTAATTTTTACATGTTTTTGATTCGTTTTAACCCGACAAACAAAACCCCTAACATTAATTTAACAAACATGGATCAGATTTGAAGAATTCAATCTAGGGTTTTTGTGAGGAAGAAGATGAACAAGAGAATATGTTTTTAAATAATAATTTCCATCTTATAACAACAAAACTGATTTGGTCTAGTGGTTGTGTATGTTTTATGTGGTCATGAAGACTCGGTTTCGAACCCGGGTCACTGCAGATCCAGTTTGAATTTTTTTTACAAATCACTTTAATAGTTTAATAAATCAAATATATGTTTATAAATTTTTATAAAATAACTAAAATCATTTTTATAGTTAAATAAAAGGTGTTTTAGGTTTCTTTTAACATTTTGATCCAAGAATCCAACTTTTACAAACCCGAACCCTTTATTAAAACTCGGAAAATATATATATATATCCAACTTTTACAAACCTGAACCCTTTATTAAAACTTGGAAAATATATATATATATATATATATATATATATATATATATATGTATATATATATATATATGTATATATATATATATATAAATATGTATATATATAATATAATATCGTTATAACTTTATAGAAAACAAAATCGTCAAATGTTATACTAAAATATACCTATAACGCTAAAACCCCGTAAACATTATTATATATAAATTTAATAGTAAACTCATAAATAACATTATAATATCCGACTCCATAATAAAATGTACATGCAACACTTTTAAAACCCGACAACCCGATTAATCTATTTTTTTATAAGTCGTTAGTTAATATTGATTTTGTACTTTTAATTCTAGTTTGTGAAGTTCAATTGCTTCTGTTTTATTTACGCACTTCCAGTTTTATTGCAAGTTTGTCTTCAACTTCGAGGTGAGTTTCTCACACCCCCCCCCCTATTTACCCTTTTAGCTATTTTGGGGGTAGCATATATATCCTATCAACAATTCAATTTCGTTTATTTATTATCTACAAACTACAATTCGTTACATGGACTTGTGTGTTTACTTTCTTACTTGCTCAAAGATTACGTGCTCATGGTTTTCTCATTAAGTATGATCATACCCCACCCCCCACCCCTATGCACTCAGGACCTCGATCTTATGAGTGGAATAGGGACCCCCGATCCGAGTATGTTGGTTTTTACCAACAGAAAAGACACTTACTTGCGCTATTATCCGAGTACGTTTGTGCGCAATCCAAACTTGTGTGAACTCACCAACTATTCAATTAGTTAACTTTATTTTATATATATGCTACAGGTACTTTCATTAGAGGATGAAGTGACGAAAATACTAGTAGTTAGGTTATTTAAATAATAAACAAGAAGATGTTTGTTTTGTTCCTTCTTCTTTTTGTTTGTTCATTTGATAAATTTGTGTACTTGATGCTTTTGAATGAATTAAGGATAATCTTGTCACTTAATAGTGTCACATGTGTTTTGAGCAATCTGTACGTCACACTCCGGCGTTTCCGCTTTAGTCGGGGTGTTACACCACCATTGCATCACTCTATGTGGGTGGATCTCAAACAAGGTTCAAGTCAAGGTGCCTCGCAACAACAAGGAGGCGAACAAGGTGGTGATGCGCACATTTGGATTCGGTGAATTTTCGGATGTGATGACATCTATATTTGGGCCAGCTCGGCCACGTTACTCCTAATCAGGTGCTTTCTTGTCTCAGCTTGTATATTGGTGAATATTTCTTTTTGCATTTCTTTGTTTGGGTGGTAGGGTGGTGTATGTTTGATATTGATTAAAGGGTTTGGTGCGATGGGGGTATGATCTAAAAAAATAAAAATAAATAATAATAAAAATATAATAATAATTTTGCGCCAATTGGAGTTTGCCTTTTGAAATAATGTGTGATGCAAGTGACTATGCGGTCGGGGATGTTTTGGGTCAGCGGGTTGACCAGAAACCCATTGCCATATAGTATGCGAGTAAAACTCTCTCGGATGCTCAATTAAATTACAACAACTGAGAAAGAGTTACTAGCAATAGTATATGCTCGAGATAAATTCAGGTCGTATATTTGGGGTAGTAAAGTAATTATCTACTCTGACCACTCTGCAGTTAGGTACCTCATGGACAAAAAGGATGCAAAACCGAGGCTTATCAGATGGGTTTTGCTGCTGCAGGAATTCGATCTAGAGATTCGACACAGGAAAGGGAGTGAAAATGTAGTTGCATACCATTTGTCCCGGATTATGGTTGAAGATGGGAACACATACATGCCCATTAACGAGTCCTTCCCAGATGAGAACATCTTAGCAGTCTCGCAAAATCCCTGGTATGCTCATATTGTTAATTATGAAGTTGCAAGTGATATCCCAGAGCACTGGCCAAAGAGGAAGAAGAAGCAATTGATATCCCAAGCAAAATAGTACATTTGGGATGATTGGTGCAGATCAGATGATCAGAAGATGCATACCCGAGGAGGATGTCAGATCAGTGTTGGAACACGCACATTCGTCTGCGTGTGGTGGTCATTTTAGTGGCTAGAAAACTGCTCGAAAAGTCCTAACGGGTGGTTTCTTTTGGCCATCAGTGTTTAAGGATGCTCACGAGTTCGCGACACACTGTTTAAAGTGTCAACAACTCGGGAGCATGTCTAAGAGGGATGAGATGCCCTTGAACCCGATCCTAGTAGTTGATATTTTTTATGTTTGAGGGATCGATTTCATGGGCCCATTCCCGAACTTGCACAGTAATTTGTACATCCTAGTGCCCATCTACTACGTTTCTAAATGGGTTGAGGCGATAGCCACTAGGACAAATGATCACATAGTCGTTTGCAATTTCGTTCAAAGTAACATATTTTCTAGATTTGGAGTCCCCCGAACCATCATAAGTGATGGGGGATCTCATTTTAAGAACTTTAAATTCGGGAAATTGCTTAAACGATATGGTGTTGATCATAGGATTGCAAATCCGTAGCATCCACAAACGAGTGGACAAGTTGAGGTTTCCATTAGGTAAATCAACCAGATTTTACAGAAAACCGTTCGGACAGACCGAAAGGATTGGTCAACCAAGTTGACCGATGATTTATGGGCCTACCGAACTGCTTATAAAACGCCAATTGGAACCACTCCTTATAGACTTGTGTATGGAAAGGATTGCCATTTACCGGTTGAAATTGCACAAAGAGTGTTTTGGGCTACTAAACAGGTTAACATGGATTATGATGATGCAGGTAAAGCAAGAAAGTTAACTTTGTGCGAGATTGAGGAGTTACAGGACGAGGCATACAATTGTGCATCTTCTTACAAGGAAAAGATGAAGAAGTTTCATGATGCCAATATCCGGTTGAAGAATTTTGAAGTTGGCCTAAAGGTTTGGTTATACAACACAAGGATGAAGCTCTTCCTGGGTATGTTGAAAAGTAAGTGGACGGGCCCATATTCGGTTGTTAGAGTTGGAAATCATGGTCAGTACGAGATTGAGGACTTTGATGATCATGTGAGGCAAGTGGTGAATGGCTATAGATTGAAGCCATATTTGGAGATGAAAGATATACACGAGAGGGACAAGGAATCGGTGAGTTTCATTGTGACTTCACCGGTTTATGAAGACAATTGAGTTCGAGGCACTGTCGAGCTGTTGACTTTAAATTCAGCGCTTACGGGAGACAACCCGGGGTTTGTAAGTGTCTATCCAGTTTTGTTTTCATTTTGTTGAGTCTTGTACTTATTGTCGTCTCGAGATTTGTACAGCAAACACCACGTGTGGGGAAGCTTGTTGAAGAGTTGGAGGTTCAAGAAGTTCGGTAAGCGTTTGATCAATAACACATCTTTCCAGGTACATAAAGTGTGTTTTGAGCTCGGAAACGTGTTCAGGGTGATGTCGGGATGCCGAAAAGTGGTCGGGTCGGAAAATGTTCAGACCCGTTATCGCAAAAAAAAAAAAAAAAAAAAAATCTGTTAACGCGGCCCATCGCGATACGCGATGGGCTTGTTATCAACTCCATCGCGTATCACGATGGAGGAAGGCATCAGGCGTCAGTGACGTCATCGCGATACGCGATGACGTCACTAACCACCCCATCTCGCGATGGGGTTAAACCCTAATTGAAATTCATTTGGGTGGCGATACGCGATCGCCACCCATTTGACCCATCCCGTATCGCGATGGGTCGTTGATAACCCGAAATGTTTTTATATAACTGCCTCTTCTTCTTCTTCTTCTTCTTCTTCTTCTTCTTCTTCTTCTTCTTTCTTCTTCTCTTCATCTTCTTCTCCGGCGATCTCCGGTAACCTTACCCACTACCTGCCACCACTACTACTCACTAAAGCCGTCTCCATTACCCACTACCCACCACACCCTACCGCTATCGTCCACTCATCACCACCACTACCATCTCCGACCACCGTACACCATCCAGCCACCACCGTACCCTCACCACCATCCATCACAGTCATCACCATCGCCATCCGTCCACCTCCCTACCCTGTCACAAACCACCACCACCACCGTCACCCCCGTCAGTCACCACACAACCATCCTCACCAACACTCTAGCCACCATGGTACACCACTGTACACCACCCATCCACCACCTCTGTCACCACCACCGTCATCTAACCACCATCCACGCTTACCACCGTCCACTATTACCACCATAGACCGCCGCAACTTCTTATTGTTAATTCGTATCCGTATTCCAACATTGAGTTAATTTTTAAT
Source organism: Bidens hawaiensis (assembly GCF_021521415.1). Lineage (NCBI taxonomy): Eukaryota > Viridiplantae > Streptophyta > Magnoliopsida > Asterales > Asteraceae > Bidens > Bidens hawaiensis. The sequence goes on from NW_027503661.1 coordinate 6,902, forward strand.
TTAATTTATTATTTAGTCGAGGTTATAATCAAAAGTGCGGGTACGGATTTGTGAGTTCGGGATAGTTTGTTCGTTTAGATGATTTGAAACTTTTTTTAGTTGCCGGGTTTGTTGGGTAGTCGTTTAGTTTGCTATTTGGTTGCCGGGTTGGTTTGGTTTGGTTATTAGTTTAATTAACGTGGGTGTTCGGTTTATGTTAAACAGGTGACAAGTCGGGTTTTGAAGTTCATTTATTAGGAATCATTATTTTATTATTAAATAAATGATAGTGACGTCGATATGGAACGTTTATTTTGAACTTAACTTATTAATATTTTATTTTTCAAACCCGATTTGTCACACGTTTCTTTGTTGCCGACAGTTTATTTGTTAGTTGCACGTTATTCGAGACAGTCTGTCAGTTCGTTTAGTTTGTTCAAGTCAGTTTGTGTTTGTGTCGGTCTGTTAAGTATCAAGTCGAGTCTCTTTGTCAGTTTGTTAATCGAGTGTGGGGACGTGTGTAGTTGGATATGAATTGAAAATTGACTGTACCGCCCGTACTCAATCTCCATTCGGTCGGGACAATCTGGTTTTTAGATTTACGTGCAGGGAGTCCCCGAATTTTTCATCTTTATTTATTTGTTATTTTATAATTTTATTATTATTATATTATTTTATGATGTGGAACGACCGTGACCGAAATGTTTACGGTCGTCGCTGCAATCACTGTTGACATATTTAACTTGAATGTCTGACTTTGCATATATGTTTGATCGTGCTGCTAGGCGCAAGAGACATAGGGGTGAGCCCCGCCCCATTCAACAGCACATCCCTCGCACCATACAGTACGATGGTCAGGAGTTGCCGATCACTCCTGACATCGATCCAGAGGAGATTATGAAAGATGGACGCCGCACCCAGTACCAGGTGCTTAGATTTAGGATCACTTCTGAGGAGTACACCAGGTTCATGCGCATTAGAGGTATGCAGCTCCTTGGCTTGAGGACGTTTGATTGGGTTTTACTGGGTATATTGGGGGGCAGAGACCAGGCTCCGGGGATGATTTCAGATCGGTGGCTACGAGTGCTCGAGTGTGACTCGATTTCATACGTCGAGCTCACACTCGAGTTTTACTCCACATTCTGATTTTCGGCAACCGATTTTGACGAGCCGCATGTCGTGTCGTTCTCACTCGGACGACACGTGTATGAGATGTCGGTTCCAAATTTCATTTTCGCTACTAGCTTTTACACGCGGGAGGAGGTTTAGACTCCCGCATTTTTGCAGAGTGTCCGTGGTTACACGATGCACTCCCAGGCGGACCGATAGTTGTGGCTCACTGAGGCTCAGTTTTGGGGACAGATTGCGGACGGGGCCCACTCGAGCTCTGTAGTGGTGTCTTCCATGAGGGACCCCGTCCATCGCTATATACATCGTATAGTTGCTTACACTATCGCTGGCCGCCATTCGGGCCGCGACAAGTGTAGCAACTTCGATCTGTTGTGCCTCCTGTCTATCATCACTGGCAGGGAGGCCAACATTGCGATTCTGCTCCTCACATCTTTTGGTAGAGGTCGGAATCTATAGGGGGCGTCGGCCCAGCTAGCATTGGGGTCGTATATCACCAGGATTGCATAAAGCCTGGGAGTTTTTGACAGATATCCGAACGGGTACTTCACCCCAGGACCGGCTACGGTGACGTTTGGATTGGCGGATGCTCGGAGAGCCAGGATTTGTGAGATGCATGATCCACCCATGCTCATCCCGATACGAGAGGGACCACATGTACCGCCAGCAGAGGGTAGTGCATCTGACGTGGCCATGCAGAGGGGGATCCCTACTTATCGTCAGCACGTTCTGATCCCTCGCATGATGCGGCTGTAGCATCAGTAGCCGCAACAGCCAGTCACACTCGAGACGATCTTTCAGCAGCAACAGCAGATATTGTAGGAGGTTCGGGCCGTGAGGGAGGAGGCTCGAGCCCATAGACAGGAGACGCGGGCTCACCTGGCTCGTCATGATGATTACTTTCGTATGTTATTTGTTGCTTCGCAAGTACCGCTCCCACCTTCATTGACTATTATAGTGTAGCAGCCGGTGGACCCGCAGGATGATGTTGATGATACTCCACATGCATAGTAGATTTTTGGTTACCCTTTTTCTTTTGCTTGTATTTTTTTTTATTCTCATGGTTTGTATTTAATATTATTATTATTTTGGGAATATTGTATGGGTAACTGGTTGGGCGTATATGTATATATATCTTTTGATATCTGCTGTGTTTGATTTATTTGTATATTATGTTGTAACCGAACTTTGTGGGTGTTGTTCACTATAAACCCTCACTAGACCCCACTCGTCCCGGGAGGTTTAAAGGGATTGTTGCATACGCTAAATGCAATCGTGATTCCTACGAAAGTGAGTTAGGTCTTTTAACATTTGTAACTTGTTTAACACAATTTATTATGAAACAACTTAATTCGGCTCGGTAATTGTTTTAATAAAATTAACAAAAAATCATATTTTCATAACTCTTAAAAGACCTATGTCTTACACTTGTGAGAAGATTGCTTCTACACGTCTTGAGATTTTTCAGGTTCGGTTGTCAGTTGGTACTTGATCGAGATGAGGGTATACGAGTGTTTATGAGAGTTCGTGAGCCGACTGGTCTTTTTCCAGTCTCATTGATATCAGGTGATTTCAGTTTCATAATTTATTTTGTATTATTCGTTTGAATGTTAAAAGTGTAATTGTATAATTGCTAGTAGAGCCATCACATTTGAGCCCCAGGTTTTTAAATTGCTTAACAGTCAAAAAGTCAATTTTAACCCCGTCCCTCAAATGTTCTTTAATTGCTTAAATATTTTAACATTGAGGACAATGTAAACCTCAAGTGTGGGGATGGGGGGAATTTGAAAATTTTAGCCCGATAGTACCCCGAAGAGTGTCTAGAAACCAAAGTTGTTAATTGTTAATTATTGCCTTTAATGCCAAGTTATAGGTACTAGTCATGGTTGGTTTTTCAGCTTCTCAATAGTCTTACTCACAAATGTTTTCATAACGAGAAGTTGAAAATAGGGTCGTTTAGGCGGGGATAACGAGTCACGGGGACAGGTACACATGTTTATATCGGCAACCTAATTCCTCCGGTACGTCTATGAGTTGACCACATATATATAATACATAGTACACACATGTCATTTGAGTGCTTTCATCGAGAGTGATTTGATTATCTCATGGATCGGGATCGTAGTTGGCATAAATGCAAAAGTGATAAAAGAAATTAGGTTAAGCCTCGTATGGATGAGTGAGGGTGTGGGTACTGGGGGTTGGGCCTCAAACATTATACATATGAGCGTGGGTAACGTGAGGGGCGGAGGGTTGGTTCACTTAGAAAATATTTCTTGGACCTATTATTTCATTTGATTAACCCCGATGTTATATTACGATACGATCCGGCTTAAAAGGTTTCTTTGTATTTGTATTTATTTTTGTATTTGTATTTGTCCTGTATTAAGCATCACGTTTATCATGTTAAAAAAAATAGCAAAAAGCCAAAAAGATGTCTGTTTATATTCAGTTACGTAATTAGTAGTTCGTTTGTCTATAAAAAAATAATAAATAAATATATAAATAATGAAATCAGTGTTTATGTTATTATTGTTTATTTAGTTGATTTGTAATAAATCGGGTCGGATCGTTTGAGCTACTTGAAAATTTCCCTTCCATACCCTTACACCTAGCCCCGTTACAACCCGTTTTAAGTCCTTTTGATTTGCATTTGTGTCAAAGCAGTAGTATGGATGGACAGTTGTTTGTACTGGGTACTGAGAGCAGAGTGATACTAGCACATCTTTTGCTAGTCCAGATATTAAACCGAGAGGAGAGTTGTTATATTACGAGGGGTATGAGCATATGTGCCTTAACCAGAAACAAAGTACACACGTCTGGGGGTGGCTCTATTGTTTTTTTATTATATACTAGCATTTAGCACCCCCCGCGGTGCGGGAAGAAGCGTGACTTTTGGTTAACACTGGGAAAATTTGTTGTTGAAGTAGTAAACCAATTTCGAATGACCAATTGAGTTGTCAATCCACCATAAATGAACCAATCGACACCAACTTTGAAAACAAAGTATTCACAGTAAATTAAAACAATTTGATGTGACTATTTAGTTTAAAACACTTGAAAGAAATGGACCAAATCACACTATCATGGTAAATAACCTTTAATCCAAAGAGTTAGGTGGGGTTTGTTTGGATCTTTAAAGGCATACAAAGACATGATAAATGCAGGTGTAGGAAATCCACATTGTGACCCGTGACGACTTGCTATTGATTCCTAGACCGGATGCAAGCCAAATTTTTGATTCCCTTGTCCTTCCACTATGATCGCGTGCATTCCTGATTCCATCAATGGAACATAATGGAGCCGAGCAGACATTGATTGCATAGTGCCTGAAAGAAAATGATAAAATATAAAAGGTACTAAACACAATTGATAAAAGAAAATTAAATAATCTTGAGGAAATAAAGACCGACATGCATTTGTAGGAATTTTGGTTATAGTGCAGGCTTCACAACCTCCTTTAGAATAAACCTGCATTTTAAGGAAATTGGAGCAAATGTTAGTTGGTGACTCGAGTAATAAGTAGCAACTTTTTAAATATTTTCATGCATACCTACGCTGTCCATTTTTTGTCGACTAATAAACTTGGATACTTGTGAAACGGTGGGCTAAGAGCCTAAGACAATGAATACAAATGATTCCATTTGCCTACAACAAATAATGGGTCTGGGAGTTTTTGCATGTTCAAATCTTTATTTTACAGAATCACATTCTTCATTTTAAAGGGCAAACTCAATAAGTAAATAAGAAATATATCCAAACTTAACACAAACCACATTTAGAGCCATGTGCCGACCCCGCCTTTTATCCATGAATTCACCGGCTGCTTATCGATGTATAAAGGCGAGACCAAACAAAATCACATTAACTGCAAACCACATCCAAAGACGTGCATACCAGTTTCAAACATAAATTAAGAAATAACAAATCTTTCTTAGAAAAAAGTCAACTTACGTCGTTAATTACTTGGTGATAAACAGTGACTGCACCCCATGAACAAAACCACATTTGGATGGCGAATGCATTTCATTAAAGAAACTATCCAACAAAAAATTAAAACATCAAATTCATAACACAATCATAATAATGAGAAAATGCACCTGTTGGTAATTGATCTACGTAGATTAAGCCTGTAGCCAAAGCTCATGTGTGGGAAGATTAACACGGGCAACAACTCCGAGTCCCCTGAATACACACAAATCACAATATAAGAAATGAGTTTCAATTATTTATAATAATAAATATTGTTTCTAATTAATAAAAAGATAAAATTCCAAACATTAAACTTCAAGGGCTTAGTTATTTGCAGAAGTAATATCGTCATTAACCCTCTCCTTGGTTCCAATTTTATTAATGATATTTTGCTTGTCATAACTATGGCTTCACTTGGTTACGTTTGTTTGTATATACATGAATACATGAAAACATTGTATTATATTCTTAGTTACCTTCTTTGTATATGGAACTCTAGTTCCTTGTTCATAAAGATGATCTGCAATATGTACTAAATTAATATGTTGGTAAAGTCAACATAAAGTAATAAGTATTCAAAAGCATAGAAGACTCACCTTTTCTATTGCCTTTAAGTTGCATATGCGAATATGTGTTCCATCTTATCATTCAGTCTTTAGTCTTTAAAGGTCCTTGTTTGCTCTTGAATACTCGGTTGGTGACCGGTTACCTTTATTCGAAATGAAAAAAAAATAGAAATCCCGATAAGTGATACTAATGTAAAAACTCAATAATTGGAAGCTTCTTACGGTCCATCTATAGTCCATCCAAAAATCGTATCTTAAATGTCTGAAATCATCAAGAATCAATAAGGATTTGACTTTTGAGTTTTGATGCGTCAACTTATGCAGCTAAAATTCAAAAACAGAAATTAGGGTTCATACTATGAAAAGAGGAACCTGGAAGTAGGTCATGCTTTCTACCTGTCTGAATAAAATACAACCCAGATAGACTAATCAGAAGACGACGGTAATGATTGAAGCAAAAAAAGGTTAGCTTCGCAGCCATCGAGCATCACTGCCTACGACCCAGCAAGGGTGGGTTTCTGACGATTTCTCTCTCGCTTGTACAATTGTGAAGATGAAGAAAAACCCAGATGGTAACGTGAGACAACCATCTAGTGGTGGTTGTTCGTCACCGGGAATAGAGAGAGCTAACGTCTAGTGGTGGTAATTATGAGAGAGACTCAGAGACCTAGAAACCATAAAAGGAAAATAAGACAGCTGTGATTGAAATAGGCAGGTGTCATCACACGTGTAGCACTTAAAACCTTTGGGACATTGCAAAGAGATGTACAACAAAATATGAAGAAGCTACAACTTAGTACTAATAGTACACACTACAACCTTTGAAGCCTGGTACAACTTGAGCTTCACATGGTATAACCTATGATGTAACAGAAAGTTTCAAATTGTAATATATATAGTCATTGAACCTTATTTATGGGATGCCAATCTAGAAAGTCTCAATCTGGGAAACTGGGCATGACCTTAAACCTTACTAGTATTAATGGCGATAATTTATATACCTATGATAGAGGTTGATGTTTGCTTTAGAGTTGGCTTGAGGGCAAGCTAAAGATAAGTGTGGGAATGTGATGGTTGGTTAATTTGTATATGCTTTAGTTCGTTTATTTCTTAGTTTTAATCGTTTATTGTAGGAACTTCGATACTTCATACATGTATTAGTGTATTTCAGGTCACAGGCGTTAAAGTACTTAATTTGGACCTGGCGATGCATGTATTGAGGGACATCCAGCACGCATAACGAGAAGACAAAAGGCATTTGCCGGTGACATGTCCCATCGCGGTACGCGATGGGCATGCTTAGAGACCCATCGGTATCGCGATGGGTGTTTAATAATGAGTTGACCAAAGGGTCCATCGCGATACGCGATGGACCAGTGAAGACCCCATCGCATGTGCAAACGGGCTGTTAGGGTTTAATATTAAAATTTCATCATGGACGACCCTATCTTCGTTTTTATCAAAGGTGGCAATTTTCAGAGCTTGGAGGTAGTGATTCCATCCTTCCAGATCATTCCAAGTTCATATACATTCTTCATATCATCATTATTGACGATTCCACGATGCCGAGGCTCGGTTAATCTCCTAGAATCTCACCCGCGAATATATAGTTTGTAACCTTTTCAGTTTTCTCATGTGATTAAGAACACTTATGTATAATTGTTTATGGTTGATATATGATTATTGATGTTTGGTATTTCTGTGTGTTCAATCAGTTTAGGTTTACGTTGATCTGAACGATTCGTTACCAGTTGCTATAATAACTGATCATATGACTGTTTGATTAGATTGAATACGATAAAACATATAATTTCCCTTAACTGAGTCACACTGGCAGGGACTGTTCGATAACCAATATCGTGTGTAAAGCGATTGTTGATGTCTAAGGTTTTGTCTAATTGATCAATCTGTAGTTAACCGTTAATACATAATCTGTTAGGTTACATAAGATCACTGTAGGTTGCTTACTTGAAGTCCCGGGTGTGATTTGCTTTTGTTATTTGATTGAAACTTGTTTACTCGTTATTCTAAATTCAAACTATTGTTTGTGTGATCAGCACTAAAATCTTTCACTTCATAATTATAAAATTGTTTACAGGAATTGCATTGACCACATACTCCTGGTGGATACGATACCTTATTTATCCTATCTTCTTAGGTTATTTAGGTTTTTGCATGACTCGAACGACGGTCATCATCTGACAGACGGTGACACGTGTCCACGTGGCACACGTAGCAAAGCTAGTTGTGACGCGACTAAGCAAGTCGCGATCCGCGATGACCTACGATTGATCCATCGTGTATCGCGATGCATTAAAATAATATTAATTCTGCTGTTAACCCATTGCGTTATGCAACGGAACCTAGGCAAGACCCATCGTGTATCGCGTATCGCGATGGGTCATCTGATCAGCGCCTATAAATAGGGCCATTAGCCCTCTCATTCTTCACAACTTAATTCACTCTCTCTCTAAAAACATTTCTCCCTACCTTGATAAGCGTGCCTCGACCCGACATTCATACCTCGTAAACCATGCCTAAAACCGACGTTGCCTCGAAGTACGTGTCACCTAAAGACGAACTGTCACCCGCCTCGAAATGCGTGCCAACGAAGCCCGAGGACGACGTGCCTCGATTTGCGTGCAAGAAAGTGTTGATCAAGATTCTCGAGAAACGTGCAAGCAAAGAAGTGTTACCCAAATACCTAGGAGTTTATAAGCCAAACAAGGTAGGGGTTCCGTTCGAATAATAATATTATAATTTTGTTATAGGCTTAGACCCTAGTCGATGGTATATTCGATACCTCGAGAATAAGCAAAGAAAATATAAACAAAGAAAATAGAAATAAAAGATATCTCATTGTTATTAATAAAATATTATTTGAGTTTCTTAAGTAATAAAGAAAAGAAATGAAGTATACGTTTGTGTTTAGAAAATATAAATGATCAAACTAAAGGTTTGAGTATATATAATAAAGAAATAATATTTTGAACTAAAGTTCGAAAATAAAATATAATCGAGGTAAAGATTATACAAAATAGTCTAAAAGTTTAAAGCTAGATTAAAGATTTGGTAATAACAAAAAATTATACTTGTACTATAGGTCCGAGATAGCAAAGACAACTCGATCAGTGAAGTGAAACCGATCCTTTCAAAAGGTGAATACGCCCCAAACGTTTATAGTTTGTTTAATCAAGTCAAAGTAAATTAATTACATGAGATTACGTATCTTTAAAACATTATGAACAAAAGTAATCGCTGACCCTCAGGTTGTCGTGTACGTTTGTTTGGATCCTTACATATGTGGTTAGACGGTGGACACACCGCGCCACACCTGGTTATATGCCTCTGCCATGACAGGCCGGATGTAAGTCATGTCCGAGAGAGGGTAATCATGTGTATACTGATGGTAGCTAAGTAATCTCGAACGCTGCGGTGTTTGCTGAGCGGTTCAAGTTGAGCTTAAGCTTGTAATTGTGTTTTAAGTTTTTAAATTGATTATTCCTAAGCCACGATAGGCCAGACCTAAGTTATGTCTTGAGGAGTAATGAAGTAAATGAAATATTTTTGCGTCAGCTTATTCACCAGCATGTGTATATGACGTATTTTCAAACTGTTTTACAGGTAACGAAGGATAGACGCTTGAAGAATCGAAGTCTTCACTAGGCGATCTGATGGCTCAGATGATTTTGTTAAATATTAATCTTGAATGGTGGTTTATATAAACAATGAATCTTTTGTAAACATTAAACGAGTATTTTATAATCCCGTATTTTGTTATATAAATATTAATATTTTAATCCACGCAAATATTTATGCATTAACCCGTAAGTCCGTAACTCTGATTTATTTACAAAAATGGTACCAATTGTTGGTGCTACGCCTAGGTCTAAAATAGGGGTTTTACATAATTACTCGTTAAACTCGTTTTAGCAATTAGATTATGTAAAAGTGTGACAATTGAACTACGTGGAGGATCGTGTTTATGCCACGTTAATTGTTTTATGTTATATATTTGGGTTTACTAACTTATTATAATGTCACCATTACTGTGTTCCAGAGTTGTAGTTTAGGAGATAAGAGAGATATGATTCGGAATGAAAAAAAAATTAATTCCATGTTTGCCCTTGTCAAGGTCATGGCGGGAATATCTCCCACTACCCGCCATCATCATCTCTCCCAACTTGATTTCACCATTCTTCTGGTTTCTGCTTAGGAGAAGACAATCACAGGTAACTCATATTCAAACAATTCCTACATGTTTGCCCATATACTGTAATTCTTTAATCAGCATATACAATTTTGCTACTAATTCTGCATCATCTATGATTATATCCATCAGTAACATGTTGTAATTTGACCTAATTGGCCTCAATTAGAACCCTAAATAACCAAAATTGTCACCAACAAAAAACAAATCTGGTTACTATTTTATTATTACAAAAACATGATCTGATTCAATAATTAATTTGATTATTATAACTTCAAACAGCAAATACATAATCAAACAGTAGTAGGCACCACGTGTGTAAAAGAGTCTAGTCGAGCACGGCTTTTTAATTGATTTTTCAATCTCGGGTTCAGCTCATTTATCATTCATTAATTAATTCATATACGGTTTTAATTGTTTTTATATATTTTGAGCAAAACTTTAAACAAGCCTAACATATTTTCGAGCTTGTGTAGTACCTTAAACGAGCCAAACTCGCTTGGGTTCAACTGTTTGTAAAACTAGTTTGTTAATGTTTTGATTTTTGATATTCATTGTTATAATCGAATATGGATTTAAATATCTAGATCATTAGTGAACATAAAGTCTCTACATGATAATATTTGAGTTTCTGTTATTTAATTCCAACAGGGATAAAATTGTGCAATTTTGAAGCTTTTTTTTTTGTATGTGTAGAGATATGGCAGAACATGTTTATGTGTGGAGTTTAAACTTCTTGAATTTCATATGCTAGTAATAACATTGCTGAGAAATAAGAAAAATGTTCGTTAAAGGCATTAATTGTTCTCACCTTGTGCTCAACTATTATAGTGATGTGTTAGACAATCTTGTAATTTAACAAATTTGACTCTTAGGCAATGTCTATGTTGATTATTTATGATGCTAATTTACATTGGATTTTGGGATTGTTAATAGGATGTAAGTCAGTGCTGATGTATGACTTTAGCAAGGGACAAATATGTAATTTAACAATAAAATGAAAACAAAACAAAAAAAAGAAATATGTCCGAAACAGCTTTTGACACAAAACTATAATGTATAATGTGTTTTGTGTGGTTAATCACAGGTCTTCTCTGGCCCCTTTATTGTACTAAAGGAGATTGAACCGAGCGTAGGCCCGTTTAAGGTTTTTCTTTAAGTATTTAAAACATTTAAATGAAAAAAAAAAAGAAATATGTCCGAAACAGCTTTTGACACAAAACTATAATGTATAATGTGTTTTGTGTGGTTAATCACAGTTCTTCTCTGGCCCCTTTATTGTACTAAACGAGCTTGAACTGAGCTTAGGCCCGTTTAAGGTTTTTCTCTAAGTATTTAAAACAATTAAATAATGTATATAAATAAATTAATAATTAGTTAACAAGTCGAACCCGATCTTGAGAAAACAACTCACGAGTCGAGCTCGAATTTTAGAAAAAGAACTTGAAACGAGCCGAGCTCGAGTCCTTGTGCAGATTAACCTGCTGATGGCATATGTATAAAAATCTTCTTTCATCAAAGCTTTCATATGCACTGTTGAATCTGTTTGTAAATGTTTAATGGGCTTTTTCTTTTCCAATTTAGAGTTGGGGAGCAAAATCAGATTTCTAAGTCACACTTGTGGAATTTGAATGCAGGTTGATTAACTTATGTACACATCATATTTTATGCTTCTTGTGATGTACAACTCATTATACCAAACTTTTGAACCATAATAAGACTTTGAATATGAACAGACCTGAGTATGGTAAAATATGCCAATTGACTCAGCCATTGACTTTGACAATTTTTTATCCTGAGCACACTAATTTCCAGTTTACGCTTGACGATTTTTTAGTTTGACGATTGACAAAATCAGACTATTTCTTAAACTACATTCTTGATACACAATTTCATACTTATTTCCAGTTTACGTTTGACGATTTTTAGTTGACTGTTCCTATAAGAATTGACTTTTTAGCAAATAAGTAATGCTGATCAGTTTGAAATGACCCAGCTTCCCCTGCAAACTAGACACCCATATATCTTTTGTATCAAACTGTTAACATACCAGTTGGCTTTGATATATGTGTTGAGCTTGAGCAGAGTATTGACTTTACCTTGTGGATTATCTTTTGCTATGTTTACGCTTTCTATGCCATCTAAAAAGAAAGAGTAAAACAACTCACGAGTTGAGTTTGAATTTAAGAGCTTGAAACCAGCCGAGGTCGATCTCGAGCCCTCATAAGGCAAAACGTTCTCGGCTCATTTATCTCACTTATTTTTTGTTTTAGTTTTACTTATACAATATAATAGTAAAATTGTTAATTGTTACAGATTTAATGACTTTTGTTGGGACGTATAAACAATAATTGAATTAAAAAAAAAAGAATTTAAGATATAAGTTAGAATAGAAGACTCTCTTCATATCGAGCTTGAGTAAAACAAGAGCAAGTAGAATAATAAAAAGATAAGGAGAGTTTAGTTGTTAACACTCTCAAATACAACCAGTTGGAATGCATAAATTGGTATTTAAATTGACTTTCTTACTCCAATTTTGTTACAAGTGAAATTGGTTGACTTTCTTAGCCAGTTATGTTATTATTGAAAACAATACGGTGTCGGTTGATATTATAATGTTAGAAATCTTGATAAGGATTACTTTATATATCCGTGAAATGCTTTTGGAATGTTATCACATGTAAATTTTATTTTATTTCTAACAAGGGTATTTTAGTAAAATCATAACTTTCTTTTCTTTTCCTCCTGACTCGGGAACATGTAAAATGTTAAATTTTCTTTCCTTTCATTTCTTTTTCATTAAACTCTAGAACACCAAATAGAATCATCCATTTTCCTTTCCTTTCGTTTCTTTTCTCTCCAAATTCCATTTATTTTCTTTTTCCTTCTTAAATGAAATTCGGAAACAGAGCATAGATAAGTAAATAAATATTCCTTTTTCAAATCTCTGATTTCTCTTGTTAATCCTAAGAAGTTTATTTTATCATAATTCTAAAGTTAAAAAATTTGTGTTATTGATGATATATTTTTTTAATATTTAATATTTATTTTATCATAATTCTAAACAAATGAGCTGTATACTAAAACGGATTGAAATATATTTTTTTAATATTTAATGACGATTATTATATTTACTAAAATTTACAAAAAAAAAGTATTAAAACGAAAATAAATATTAAAAAAATGTGTTTGCTGTTATCTAAATGTTTACTATAAGTCTATAACTACCCATTAAACTAATATCTAGTATGAGTTAGAGGCGAAAATAAACGGGTTCCAGAACCGTAATAGATAAAATACCCATAATCGGGTGTTGTTAGGAGTCGGGTATTTAGGAATCGGTTCCGTACCTGACCTGACCCTACCCGTCGATCTTATCTCGGGTTATCCGTATAACTTGAAATTGGTTACAATTCGTTTACGCCCTACCTAAACCGATCAATACCTTAAAAAAAAAGGAAATGAACTTGATTACTTCCCTCTCTATAACTTGCCTTCGTATCTGACCCGGTTCAACCAATACCACATTATCGACTTGTTGGCTATAACCGGAATCGGTTATGAGTGAAACCAGGTTTTGTGCCCCTCTAGTTTTAGTAATAAACTTACACTTTGGGCTTGTTTTTAAAGCCCACTTAATAAAAGTGGTCCAAACTTTTAAACTCTTGCATATAACACTTGTGAAGGAGTAGCCCATTGTTTAGGGTCTTTAAGGCTTAGGGCTGCAAGCTGATTCAAGGTTTGAGTTGTTAAATAAATTATTTAGCAAGTAACAAGATATTTTTCTGTAAACATGAGAATAAATGTATTTTGTCACACATCAATAATAAGGTATATTATTATAATGTCCAGTAAACTTATGCAAGTTAATGAATACAGTCTTAAAATCAAGATGCTAATGTCTACTATTAAAGAGAAGCATAAAAGAGTGCACAATTACTTTTTAGATATAATCCTCAATCATTTTATACAGTATGTGGTTATCATAGTTTACCACTAGTAGTTTGTGGCTTATATGGATTTTGAGTGCTATACCATATATAATCATTCATTATTTTATTAATTCACTAAAACTTGAATCATATATAGAACATAACTTTCAGAATATAATGGCATTCGAGTTGCAGTTGCATTAATTCTATACAGAGTGTTTAGGACATAATATTTCAAGCGATGCATTTAGGGGGGAGGGGTGGTGGATGTGGTGGCATTACTCATCACACACCCCACCCAATTATATGGTGTCACATTAACCCAAAATCCATCACATGTAATGGTTTTTTACTAGGTGTGGTGATGTGGTGTGTGATGGAATTTTTTATTTTTTATTTTTTTTTGTAACTTAAAAAATTAAAACAATATTTAATAGAACTTAAAAATAAAAACAATAGTTACTAGAACATAATTCAACTTAAAAATTAGAATTAAAAAATTAAAAGTTACAATAAACGTCTACTCCTCGTCTGAATCCGGGAATTCCAACCCTAAAGAACCTATAAGTTCAACTAGATCTCATCTCAGCTGATAGTGAATATCTTCATCCCGCAAGTCTAATTGGACATTAACTGGAACGGGAACTTGAGTCGGAGGACCCGGTACCCAATCTGGAGAAATTGCATTTCCATCTTCTTTTATTAACATATTGTGTAATATGATGCATGTATACACGTAGCTAGAGATCGTGGCTTTTTTCATTGCACGAACCGGTCGACTAAGTATGCACCATCTACCCTTTAAAACACCGAAAGCTCTCCCGACATCTTTTCTTGCCGATTCTTGCAACTTCTTGAACACCTTTTCATTGGTCTCGACAGAAAATGAAAACGCTTGCACAAAAACAGACCAGTGCGGGTAGATACCATCGACGAGATAGTAGCCACGTCTGTAATATCTCCCGTTGACAAAATACGGACAGAAAGGTGCGGTGCCATCTGTTACGCTCTGAAACAACGGTGATGTGTACAAAACAGTAATGACGTTGTTTGAGCCGGGAACACCAAAATAAGAATGTTAAATCCATAAATCATTTGACGCAACCCCTTCTAGTGAGATGGTCGGTCGTTTGATATCACCCCTAACATACGCCCCTCGCAACTTCCGTGGACAATTCCTCGATTCGATATGTGTACAATCGATGCTACCGAGCATCCCTGGAAAATGCCATATAGCCTCGTGTGCGGCGTATAGACGTGTAATGTCGTGTCTTGTTGGTTTTCGTAGAAACTCTTTGGCATACAATTTTATAATCGCGTTACAAAAGAATTGTAGACATTCACGTGAAGTTCTCTCAGACATTTGTAAGTATTCATCGAATAGGTCGGGTGGGTTACCTGTCGCTAGTTGACGAATAGCGGATGTGCATTTTTGAAGCGCCGTAAAACTTCGTTTGCCTCTCGCGTTGTAAGATTCTTGAAACCATTCTTCGTTTGCTTCGACGTCGGCTACAAACTTTAAAAATAAAGATTTCGGCAAACGAAAGCGTTCCCTAAACGTCTCGTCATTGTATTTCGGCTCCTCCACAAAATAGTCGTTCATTAGCACGTCGTGGGCATGTATACGATCACGCACCACCACTTTTTTCTTTGGACGGATCGGGCCTTCAAGTTCTTTATATAGCAATGGGAACCATTCGAGAATGTCATCGTCCGAAGACGAGAGCTATCGGTGTCTAAGGGCATCGAGTGTTTCGGAAATTCCATATTTTTTTGTTGTGAATGAAGGGGAAGTTTGAGAGTGTTTTTGAGTTGGATTTGGATTTGGTTTATGTTTTTGTTTTGGTTTTATATTGTTTTTTTTTATTTAAACCCCCCCCCCCCCCTCCTCGCCAACGGCTACATCCCAACGGCTACATTCCTTGGAAACACCCATTCATCAAGCGTGACACCCATCACGCAAAACACCCCTTTTCCGCGTGACCAAGGGGCGGCGGCGGTGTGGAGATGGTCACACGCGGTGCCCGTCCCCCTTATAATATCGTATAGTGTGAACTAAACAATTAATTGCTTTTATCAATATTAACTACCTAGTAAAAATTTTGCAGTTAATTACTTCATGCTGCTACGATCATACATATTTATTGATGATGTTATAGAACATTTTAAAGGTCTTGTTTTCTTTTTTGTTAACGAATTAGTAGAATTTATATCAATTAACACCGAAGAAAATGAACTCAACATAGATTATGAACTGAAACAATGACAATGAAATTAATCTCAAAATGAATTTAATGTTGACACACTTTTATTGATTACGAAAGTAAGAAGGAAACGGGAAAGGAAATAATACATAATCGAAATCAGAATTAAACGAACTAAAATCATGTCTCAAACGAGCCCTTATTTATACTAACCGCCCGTCATCAGAGATGCTAACCATCTTTCAAAAAGTACAAAATGCCCCCTGATGTTTTATTCCATAGCGACCTTTACCCGAAGTAGCAGAATCATTTGCAGTGCCTGCAATACTTAGGAAAACCAACACTTCATCCATAGTACACAATTTTTGATCAGTACACACATTAAACTTCATGTAGTTAGCTAAACTACTCCGGAGAAGTAATCTCCTCGTAGTACCTACTTCGGGAGATCCATACTTAGCTACACAAGATGTTTAACTACTAATTAAGTAAGCAGTACTTTTAGCATTTTTTAATATGGCGAACATGAATTTAAAAATTCTATAATTTTGTCAAATACATTATTACTAAGCAATTGAATGTAGAATTCAAATTATATAGTTGTAGAAATGGTCTTGAAGAAGCGTGGATCGACTCACTGGTAGACGATCTACTTTCCTCGGGTGTGATTATACTCTTTCACCGATGGTTTTCCTGGATCTGTGTTCTTCCACCTACAAAATGAACAGCACCGTTAACTTACCCCTCAGAAAGGGACAGAGGGGTCCTCTTTGGGCTAACCCTCCGGTGTGAGAATAAGTATCTGTAGGAGAAGATGATGCTATGAGAGTAAGGAAATCTGGAGAGTATTGCTTAATAGCTGAATACTCTGTAGATTTCTGTGATTGAGAATGTAACTGACTATAACTGTCTGTGAGTGAATATGATTGAATATGATTGAATGTGAATGAATGAGTATGTTACTGGCTGTAACTGTCAGTTGTTGGATGATTGAGTGTCTCTCCTTGATGCTGTATTTATAGTGCTAGGGTTTCCACTGATTGGGCTCAGCCTTGTTGGCCTCCTCCAATTGCTCTGCGCCACGTGTCCTCTGGGACACCTGGTGCTTTCTCATTGGTTGTAATCACGTGGTAGCACATGTGTCATGCTGAGCTGTCCATCTTTCATTTGGCAGCTGTCAACATCAGCATATTCTTATTCCTTAAAAAGATACCTTCTGGAAGGTTGTCTGACGTGCACAATCAAGGTTGCCCTAATCCTGATTTGGATAAGGACGAGGTTGATTATGTGCATGCGCGATATGCGCCAATCCTGAGGATGCGCGAGGTCTTCTCTTTATTCTCACGCGCAGATGTTTCATGCGCAGATGTGATATGCGCCACGCGCTGATGCGCCACGCGCATATGTGATATGCGTGAGCATATGTGTGCCTGGGCGTATGATGCCTGAGCATGTGTGGTGCCTGGGCATATGATGCCTGAGCATATGTGATATGCGCCCTGCGCATAGGTTTTGGCTTTGTGACATTTCAAGCCTCTTGTCTATATCTTGTGGGTTGACCCGCCTCGCTCGTTGTTGAGGCGGGTACATACCTCTTCAAGCCCCCCCAGTCTAATGTGTGTCTTGTCTCGCGCGAGCGAGGTAAGATAGATGTTAAACTAAATAGTTTGCTCTTTTAATAGGTGTTTTGTCTTTTTCTTCTTATTATTCACCGTTGCGCGAAGTTCTATCCTTTGGCTGCAAACGAATCGTCTCTGTACGTGGTTGGTTGTTGCTGACGTGGGTCAGTGATGGAGACGTGTCAGGCCTTTCGTGTGCTCGAGGTGCTACAGTTGCCTTTCGTGTCCCCTCACATGCTGTCAGGGACACGTGTCGCGCTCGTGTTGGTCCGTTCCTGCGAGTGGTGGCGCGTGAACTCTGGCAGCAGCCGTATATTTTCCTTTCATGTCCCCTCACACAGGGAACGGGACACGTGTCGCGCTCGTAGTGGCTTATATCTGCGAGTGGGGGCGCGTGAAGTCCGATCAGCACGAAAATTTCTCTCTCCTGGGCCTATAAAAGCCAGCCCTTTGATTTTTTTATCCTTCATCTTCTTGTTTAATATTCATAGCTGTTTTCTTTCTTTCCTTGTATTCCGATTACCCTTGTTCTGCTTCCAGCTATCTGTTCTTCATAAGTTTCCCTTGTTTGATTTTACAGTTGTATGTCTGATAGTTCAGACAATATAATCTCCCCCATCCATTGCCGTAGAAAATCGTTAGTCATGTCTACATTGAAGAAGACCGGCAAGGGGAAGAAGGCTGCTAAGGGCTCATCGGAGGAGGTAGGGAGGACCAAGGCGGTGAAGAGGTGGAATGAAATCCCCTGCAAATTGAGGCAGGCTGATCTTGACAGCCTTATAGCCTCTCAGGGTTTTCCCACCCTGTTTGGCTGCATGTTGCCTGCAGCCGGGCAAACGGCGGCGGACCCGCCTGCCGGCTATATATCCCTATATAGCCATTTTTTCACCCACTGCAACCTTCGTCTTCCGATGATAAGGTTTGTGGGTGCGGTGCTTCAGTTTTATGGGATTCATATATCCCAAGTCCATCCATTTGGACTTGTGCGCATGACTCACTTTGAGTTCATGTGCAAATCCCAGCGCGAGGAGCCCACCCCTCGGCGCTTTCAATTTTTTTACAAGCCCAAGATCCAAGACAGTTGGTTCTCCTTCGTTCCTCGCAGTCAGAAGGTGAAGTGCTCCACTGTTTCATTCAAGAGCCTTCATGACTGGTCTGAGAGGTTCTTTTATATAAGGGCTGGTGTGATCCCCATCCGTATGACCATGCGCTCGGTTTCTTCTGCGCCTGCGGATGTGGGTGTCCTCAAGAACCCAACTGGCGCCTGGGTTAATAAGCTGACCGCTGAACCATCCCCCGCCAAGAACATTTGTGAGGAGGCGCTGGTGGGGGTTGGTATGAGCAAGAGGTGGGCGGACAGCGCGCTTGAGCCCGTTATCCAAGTCGACGAGCTGCGTAATTTTATCTCACTGCTTTACTTTGCGCGAATATAATACTTTTTGCTGATATCATTTGACTTGTTTTGTGCAGTCACCAAGGAGTATATCCATGCTGCCTATGATGAGCACATGGAGGGTGGCTCCGTCGCGCTTGGCGCTGGGGAAGTTGGTTTCCCTGATCGCTTTGATGACATGTTCATCCCTGTTGATCTGGGATTTGTCTTCGATAGCGATGCGCCTGGTAAGCCTTTGTAGTTATGCATTTTCCCTTATAATACCAAATGTTGCTAACACTTCTGTTGTGTGTAATGTAGATGCGCTCGAAAACTACGAGCTGGAGCTCGCGGAAGAGGAGGAGGAGGAGGAGGAGCCGCCCCAACTAAAGCTTAAAGCTAAGGGGAAAACTGGCGCAGGGGCCAGTAAGAAGCAGAAGAAGGATGATGCCCCTGTTGTTCAGGATCCTCCTACTAAGGCGGGGGGATTTGGGAAAACCCAAGAGTTTACCACCAGGGTTTCCTTGTCTTCCCTGCCTATAAAAGTGGGCAGACCTCCTGTCCACCTGAGGCATGGTGCCGCTACCTCTTCCCTTCGCGCGGCGGAAACGCCCGCGACAGGTAAACTTTGCTTATCCTTTATGTTTCTATGAGCGCGATTCTGATAGAATTACTAATGAATCTTTGCTCACTCAAATGTTTGTAGAGCCGGCGACAGCGCAACAAGATGCCGAGGCTGCGCCAGAGGTCGCTTCGAAGTCCCCCGTTTTACCCTCAAAGAAGGGTAGAATGGACTTCATGGCGATGTTTGCTGCGCGAACGGAGTTGCGCCAAGGTACGTATTGCGCTCTTATTTTCTGACTTTCTTTTCGATCAAGTCATTAACCATTTCTTGTTGTTGATTTTTTCATAGAAGCCGTTGCTGGCGTACAAGTTTCTGGCGGGCACTCCTGGCGCCGGCGCCAGTGCCGCTGGCTCTGCTCCTGCTCCTGCAAGCGATGATTCTCCCCTCATCGGGATCAGTAAGGAGCAGGAGGCCGTTTTGCGCGCCGATCTGGCGGCGTCTAGACCTCCCTCACCTCCTCCTGCGCACAGCCCTCCCCGCGAGACCGATTTTGATTCTAGGTCGCAGGAGAAGAGGCCTATTTCAGAGGAGGATGAGGAGGTTCAAGGTGAAGACTCCGATGGCGCCCGCGCCTGCCCTTCAGCGCCACGAGGTTTCGCGGCGGAGCCTTCTCGTGGGGCTGGCGCTGACTTTTCTGCTTCGTCCCCGCAGGTAACGGTTCTTTTTTGCTCCGCTGCGCGGATTTCCATCTTAATGCTTTGATGACTTAGACAATTTCTTTGTTTTTTTTGCAGGAAGCCGATCACACTTACCGCCCAAGATGGAATATAACTGAAGACAGCACCTTTCAGTCTATGGGTGTGTGTGCGGAATTCTGGGCTCATGCCGTGCCTCCATCTGAAAAGAGGTTCCAGGAGGACCGCGCTCGCGACGACCTGCTCAACGATCACATGTTTGCTGGGTCGGCCTTCTTTGCTGCCTCCCAAGAGCTTCGCTCTGATTACGTAAAAGTACGTGATGCTCTTGCGGAAGCCAAGCAAGAGGCTAAGGTGTCTGCTTGGCATCTTTCTGATGCTCGCGAGAGAGCTGAAAAGCTCCAAGCCGAGCTCAGTGAGAACAGAGCCAGTGCCAACAGCGCCTTCGTGAAGCGCGGGCATGAGCTTCAGGCGGCGCGGGAGAAGCTGCAGGTGGCGGAGGCGGAAGCGGCCAAGTACTCGCGCAGAGCGCGTGACTTGGAGCTTGAGGCGGAGGCGCGTGACCAAGCTCTTATCCAGTCCATCACTGAAAAATCATCACTGGAGAGTGAGGTTGCGCGCCTGAAGAGGGAGCTGGCGGCCGCGCAGGCCGATAAAGATGAAGCCCTGGCGACGGCAGCGTCTAGCCAGGAAGCACTTGATGCTGCGCGGGCGGAAAAAGAAGAAATCTTGGCGGCAGCAGCGTCCGACAAAGAGGAGCTGAAAAAGACTGTGGAAACTGTTGAGTTATTAAACTCTCAGGTTCCTGCCCTCGAGACGTCTGTTGCTGGCCTCACGCAGGATCGCCAATGGCTGATCTCACAGGGCATGACTCGTTGCGCTTACGCGATGAAATACTCAAACGAGTTTCAGGCCCTGGTGATGGATTGCAACGCTGCCGCGCGCTTGGTGGGCCGAGCTGAAGGGTTCACGGATGGTTATGAATATGGCATGTTGAAGAAGAACCCATCCGAGTACCCTTACCAGAGCGACGCGGCCTGCACGGAAATGGCCGCGATGGGGGAGAAGTATATGAATACTCCCATTCCCATCCTTGCACAGGTATTTTAACCTTAATGAGATTTGACTTATTTTCTAAGTCTTTTGTGCTCATATTTTTGCTTATGATTTGCAGATATCCGCGCTTGCTGACCAGCCCGATCTCGTCGCGCTGAAGAAATTACTTGACGAGTGCGAAGGGGCTGGCGGCGGCGATGATGGCGCGGCGAATGCTGGCGTTGCTAGCGGCTCTGGCATGGCCAAAGGATCCGCTCCTGACACTGTCGCGCTCGAAGACTCCATTCAAGATGAACAACTTGACTATGGTCAGTTTGGAGATGATGAGGAGCAGGCTGCGCCAGATGCTGAGGGCGAGGATGAGGATGATGAAGAGGCTGATGTCAACGTGGAGACTTGAGAAGCCCTTCATGTTTTTTTTTATTTGTAGTTTGTATCTCATCTTGTAAACTTGTAAATTTCAACGCTTTGGAATGAAATTTTGTTTTTCCCTTCTTCGCATCTTGCGCATTCCCCATTGATCTCTTTATATCGCATGTTTGCTTGTTGAATATAAGATATGCTTGCACGTTGGAATAAGAGCAAGGTTGTAAGGAATTTATTATACTTAACCCTTGCCATATTGTAAGTGATTTTTTCATATGTTGATTATGTTGACACGTGTCTCGGCGCTTTCATTATTCCTCTTTTGCGCGACGTTATCGCGCGTTTATGGAATAATGAGTTTTTTAGCCTTTACGCGTCAATGTGTTACTCAGATATCCACTACAATTTCATGCGCGACCCCAACCTGAGACCTTAACAACTATGTTTTGGCATTTGCTTTGCCTTTGTTGTGTTTATGTATTTTATGGTCAGGCTGCGCAGCATGTAGGATGGATGTTGTGAGTTGTTTGAGCTAAGGCTCACATTATTGGGCTAAGGCCCTGACGTTTTAGAGTTAAGACTCTTTAACGCGCTTGCGCATGTATGTTTTACTTCGTTTTATTTTTTTTTGATGTCAATATAGTGTTGTCATATTGCTCAAAATTAATAAAGGGAAGTGTGAAACATGTATGCAAGAGGTAATAGAATTGGGCTAAGGCCCTGACGTTTTAGAGTTAAGACTCGTTAACGCGTTTGAGGTTGAAGCTCGCGCATGTATGTTTTACTTCGTTTTATTTCGTTTTGATGTCAATACAATGTTGTCATATTACTCAAAACTAACAAAGGGAAGTGTGAAACATGTATGCAAAGGGTGATAGAATCCACATTAAGAGAAAATAGCGCGTATCATCATTCATAATGGCTTATCAAGCCTTGATTACAAACTTGACAATTTTTACATGAAACATTTTCTAAGCTGTGCCGCGTTCCATGCGCGCGGGATCTTCTTTCCATTCAAATCTTTTAAGGCGTATGCGCCTTTTCCCAATTCTTCCAAGACTTGATATGGTCCCTCCCAATTGGGGGACATTTTTCCCGGTGGTATCGCGCGGCTTGCTTCATTGTTTCGAAGGACAAAATCATTTTTCTTGAAGTGGCATTCTTTCACGCGCTGGTTGTAATATTTTTCCAGCTTTTTCTTGTACTTGGCTTCACTGATGATAGCCGCCTCTCTGCGCCCTTCAAGTAAGTTGAGATCCAACCTTCTTTCGCGCTCGTTATCGATCTTGTTCATCATGAGTACTCTATGGGATGGGCATCCAATTTCTGCTGGAATCATTGCCTCTGTTCCATAGGTTAGGCTGAACGGGGATTCGCCATTGCTGGTTTTGCTTAATGTCCTGTGTGCCCACAGGACATTAGGTAGCTCTTCGACCCAAGAATGGGATTCTCCCTCTAACCTTTTCTTCAACCCATTTAACAAGCTTTGGTTCGCCGCGTTCCACTTGTCCATTCCCCTGGGGGTGATAGACTGAAGTGAAAATTTGGTTGATGCGCAATTCCTTGAGCCAGCTGGATATCTTCTTGTCAGTGAATTGCTTGCCATTATCGCTCACAATTTCCATGGGCAAGCCAAAACGGCATATGATGTGGCTCCAGATAAACTGCTTCATCGCTTCGGATGTGATTTTTGCCACTACCAAAAATTTTACTCGCCCAGGCGCTTGCGGTAGGGGACCCACAATGTCGATTGCCCATTTGTGGAATGGCCATGCTGAGGTTACTGGAATCAAGTTGTTCTTTGGCCGCATGGTGTTTGGCGCATAGCTCTGACATGCTTTGCATTTTTGGATCTCCTTTAGAGCGTCCAAGTACATGCCTGGCCAATAGTAGCCTGCGCTCATTGCCTTGGCAACCACCATGCGCGGGCCAGCATGAATTCCACAGATTCCTTCGTGTATCTCTCTGATCACATAGCTTGCTTCCTCAGCATCTAGGCATTTCATGAGCGGCCCAAGATAAGAACGTCGATATAATGTACCGTCAAGCAGTTCATAGTTCTGCGCCTTGTGTCTTATCTTCCTCGCTTGCGCGCGATCATCTGGTACCTTTCCCTCCTTCAAGAATTCCATTATTGGAGTTATCCATGATGAAGGGGTTGTATGAGTTACCAGGACAGACTTCGCTACCACCGACGGGTTGCTCATTACTTCTACCCTGACCTCTTTGCCAAAGTGATCAAAACTGGTTGATGCCATCTTACTCAGCGCGTCTGCAGATTTGTTTTCACTGCGCGGAATATGAATGATTTTGAAGCAGTCAAATTGCTCGATGAGCTTTTTTGCCTGCTCTAGGTATAGAGGCATGGTGTTCTCCTTGGCATCATAAAGGCCATTGACCTGTGCTGCTACCAAGTATGAATCAACATGGGCCTCTAGCTTCTTAACCCCGAATTTGTGCGCGATGCGCAGGCCAGCCAGCAGGGCTTCATACTCAGCCTCATTGTTGGTGCTCTTGAAGTCCAACCTGATGGCATAAGTATATTCATGATTCTCTGGATCCACCAGTTTGAGGCCTGCGCCGGACCCCTCATTGTTTGAAGCTCCATCAGTGAACAATCTCCAAACATTTTCTTCCTCATCGGCTCGCGGAGGGTCTACCTCGCGCTGAGCCTCTTCAATTCTTCCTTCTGGGACTTCTGCAATGAAATCCGCCAAGACTTGTCCCTTTATTGCTGGACGGGGCTTATAGGAGATCGTGTGCTCTCCTAATTCCAGCGCCCACTTTGTCAGCCTTCCTGAGAGCGCGGGGCGCCGCAAGACTTGCTGGATGTTGTAACCAGTCAGAACTTCAATGGGATGACCATTGAAATATCTATGAAGCTTGCGTGATGCGTGTGTCAGTGATAAAACTAACTTTTCCATGATGGAGTAGCGCGTCTCAGGATCTGTCAGCACCCGACTCACATAGTATATTGGCGTTTGGATTCCCTTGCGATCCACCAATAATACTGCGCCGATGACGCGCTCTCCTGCTGATAGGTATAATGTCAAAGTTTCACCAGGAAGAGGAGCTGTGAGCGCGGGGAGATTTATCAAACATTCTTTAATCTCACTGAAAGCCTGCTCGGCCTCAGGAGTCCATTTGAACTGACTTTTCTTTAAGCAGTTTCTCAATATATTGACAAATGGGGTAGATTTGGTTGCATGGTTCGCTAGGAACCTGTTGATTGATACCAATCTACCATTCAGCTTCTGAACTTCTTTCATGGTGGATGGCGAGGGCATGTCAAGGATGGCCTCCACCTTCTCAGGGTTCACCTTGAAACCATCCTTGGTGACCATTACACCTAGAAATTTTCCCTCAAGTACGCCGAAAGTACATTTGCTCGGATTGAGCTTCATGTTAACTTCCTTTAGGCGCCCTAGGGTTTCTTCGATGTCTTTGAGCATTTGCTTTTCCTCCCTGCTCTTGATCATCAAATCATCCACATAGACTTCTAGGTTTCTTCCGATTTGCTCGCTGAAAACGGAATCCATAAGTCTTTGGTAGGTGGCTCCCGCATTTTTTAAACCAAAGGGCATTTTTGTGTAGCAAAAAACACCCTTGTCAGTTCTAAATGCGGTCTTGTCCTCATCTTGTGGTGCCATTTGAATCTGGTGATAGCCTTTGTAGGCATCCAGAAAACATTTTAGCTTGAATGGCGCCACGGAGTCCACCTTTGCATCGATGTTTGGTAGGGGGTAACAATCCTTTGGGCACGCTTTGTTGAGGTCCTTGAAGTCAATGCACATCCTCCACGACCCGTTACTTTTCTTTACCATCACAGGATTGGCTACCCACGTCTGGTATCGTATCGGGCGGATGATGTTTGCGCGCAGTAGATCCTCAACCTGCTCATTCATGGCCCTCGCCTTTTCATCCCCCATGATTCTCTTCTTTTGAGCAATTGGCTCTACAGACTTGAAGGTGTTTAGAGAATGCTGTGCCAGGTCGCGCGGAACCCCAGTCATATCAGAGTGTTGCCACGCGAAGACCGACATATATGCTGTGAGCAACCTTTTCATTCTCAGCCTCGTGTCGTCTGATAACGTAGCGCCAATTGTGATTTTCTGCTCCGGGAATTTTGGGTTGAGAATCCATTCCTCTGGCGCGTTTTCTGCCATCGGAGTTTTCATTCTTCCCTCCCGCGGAGTACTTGTCACTGCGCACAAATGATCCCGGTATACAAAAGTTACACCTGTTGGTGTTGGGAACCCCAACACGCCGTGCGCTGGCGACGGTATTGCGTTGAATTGGGCAATCGTTCCCCTGCCCAAGATCATATTGTGGCAAGAAGTGGTGGGCAAGACCAAGAAGTTAACAACTTCGGCTCGCTTGTGTTTCTCATCCCCCATAGTTAGCTCAAATTGTATTTGACCTAGGGGATGAATGATTTCATTGGAAACACCAGAGATCGGCGCATTCACAATTTCAAGCCTTGCTTGGTCTGCCGGATCCAGTTTCCTGAAACATTGCTCATACATTATGTCTGATTCACTGCCAGTGTCCACCAGGACTTTTGACACTTCGTAATGAGCAATGTGTGTAGTGATAACAAGAGGACTGCTGATGGAAGGGCCTCCCCTGATTCTTGGGAAGATGACTTGTTCCTCGCGCCAATCTCCTGGGATTTGCGCGCTTCTCTTTCTTGATGTCTGCCCTTGCCTTCCTCCCTCAGCTACACAGATTCTTTTGTACTTTTTGCTGGCAGAGGCTCCTTCTGGTTGTTCATTTTCTGTTCTTGAGTTTTTTACCAGGTGAGCCAGCTTGCCTGATTTCACATCCTTCTCAATTGCATCCTTCAAGTGGTGGCAGTGTTGTGTCCTGTGGATTTGTGAAATTCACAGTACTTGCCACTGTCTGATGGTCCCTTGTAGTGTAGTGGCTTGGGGCTTTTGAATTGGACATTCTCAGTGTTCAACACCTGTGAAGGCGTTTTAGTGAGGGGAGTCCATATTCTTGGCAGAGGTCTGTTAGAATCTCTGCCGCCCTCTCTCCTGTCACCCTCCCCGCGATTACGAACATCTTTTTGGGGCTGGGGTGAGCTTGGTTGCGCATGCTTTTCTGCGGAAGAAAAACTGGTTGGTTGCAACCTGGACCATACAGAGTTCTGCTTGCCCCGCTTTTCTTTGCTGCGCGGTGACTCAGCTTGATGCGCTCTTTCTCTTGCCCTATCCTGGGCAATTTGTTTTTCATTCCTCGCGAAAACTCGCGATGCTTCCATTAACTTGGCCCACGTGGTGGGCATGCCATCTCGACTTACGAGAGCTCGGCGGAGTTGATCACTGCGCGCAGCCTTGTATAAAGGCCACGCGCAGGAGTTGTTCGGTTATACCCCCGATTGCCAGGGACTCCTGGTTGAAACGAGTGATGTAGTCTTCAATCGTTTCATCATTCCTGCGCACGCAGTGCATGATGTCATCAAGATCGCGCGTGTGTCTGCGCTGCTGCACGAAGTGGGCTTGGAACTTTTCTAATAGTTCCTCGAACCCATCAATTTGCCCAGTCGGCAAGCTCTCGAACCAGACCCGCGTTGCGCCCGTGAGGCATCGAGCAAACATATGACACCATGTTGGCATCGTCCAGCTCTCTAGGTTTCCCGTGTTGTAGAAACCTTGCAAGAAATCGTCTGGATCTGTTGTGCCGTCATATTTACCCAAACCACTTGGCATCTTGGTTTTGTGCTGGATGGGAGCCTGCGCGATGCGCGCAGTGAACTTTGAATGTTTCATCAAGATGGCTGGTCTGTACGGTGTGGTTACATCCACCTGTCCTCTAACTGGTGGGTTGTACGGCATGTGCAGATCCAGATCGGCTCTGGCTCCAGGCGCCATGTTCACAGGCGCGCGGAGCTGTGAGCCTCCTGCATGAGTATCTCGCGTCTTCCTCATGCTGTGCACTTCTTCATCACTGAACTCAGTATGTGCAGTGTGAACAGAATGTCCTTCTTCCGGCGCGCGCGGCCTCTTTGTTGCAAGAACAGTTTGCTTATCAAGCGCTTGCCTTTGTGTTAAGTCGGCTAGCTTTTTCTGCTTGACCATCTCATTGTACTTGTCCATTAGACGCCGCTGCTCGTTTATGAGCCATTCTTTAGGATCATTTGTTTCATCTTCTGGACCCATTGGTCCCTTTTGTTTTGCGCCGGCAAGATTTTGTAACGTGAGATCGTCTGGAGGAGTTTCAGTCTGGTCGTGAGGAGTTGTGATGAAGGGACGGTTACTGGTGGTGCGCGTAGAATCACGCGGCCCCCTCAGAAACTGTTGTCCCTCATTAACGTCCTCACGTTCAATATCCTCCAGAACTTGATCTACGTTATGAACGCCAGAAACCATGGTGATTTTTGTTTTTATATATAGATCTGATGAGATCTGATTGCCGTTGTAACAGTGGATGGCGCCAATGAAGAAGCGTGGATCGACTCACTGGTAGACGATCTACTTTCCTCGGGTGTGATTATACTCTTTCACCGATGGTTTTCCTGGATCTGTGTTCTTCCACCTACAAAATGAACAGCACCGTTAACTTACCCCTCAGAAAGGGACAGAGGGGGTCCTCTTTGGGGTAACCCTCCGGTGTGAGAATAAGTATCTGTAGGAGAAGATGATGCTATGAGAGTAAGGAAATCTGGAGAGTATTGCTTAATAGCTGAATACTCTGTAGATTTCTGTGATTGAGAATGTAACTGACTATAACTGTCTGTGAGTGAATATGATTGAATATGATTGAATGTGAATGAATGAGTATGTTACTGGCTGTAACTGTCAGTTGTTGGATGATTGAGTGTCTCTCCTTGATGCTGTATTTATAGTGCTAGGGTTTCCACTGATTGGGCTCAGCCTTGTTGGCCTCCTCCAATTGCTCTGCGCCACGTGTCCTCTGGGACACCTGGTGCTTTCTCATTGGTTGTAATCACGTGGTAGCACATGTGTCATGCTGAGCTGTCCATCTTTCATTTGGCAGCTGTCAACATCAGCATATTCTTATTGTTGGTGCACATTTTGTGGCCGTCGCTTGGCGAATAGTTTAGAATGTTTATGTTGTATGCTGTACACCTAGGTAGTGGTTCACGCTGAAAGTGATCCATTTGAAAGAGCATTTTCAAATGGATACTCATTCGATCGAATGGCAGACTGATTCGATCGAATGAGTCTGCCATTCGACTCGAATAGGACTCATTCGATCGAATAGGACTCATTCGATCGAATGAGTCTGCCATTCGATCGAATAGGACTCATTCGATCGAATGAGTCCTGACCGAATGGCAGCGGGTATAAATACCAGCTTTCAGTCGTGAACAGGGAAGAGTTTGAGGTTTTTGCGTGCCCGGAGCCCAGGTGCTGTCCGGATGAGGGGGGAGGCCCATGCTCGACCTCCCCTAGCCATAGATCGTGATTTCAGTGTTTAAACAAGCATGTAATCTTTCGTTTTTATCAATGAAATCGTTTGTTCTGTGTTTGTTTCTGTCCGTCTTTGGTTATCAAACCTTCCGTCTCGAACGCGCTCGGATAGTCTCGGTCCCGGCTGAGCCAACACTTATCCTTAAAAAAGATACCTTCTGGAAGGTTGTCTGACGTGCACAATCAAGGTTGCCCTAATCCTGATTTGGATAAGGACGAGGTTGATTATGTGCATGCGCGATATGCGCCAATCCTGAGGATGCGCGAGGTCCTTCTCTTTATTCTCACGCGCAGATGTTTCATGCGC
>NW_027503662.1:0-33902 GCF_021521415.1 Bidens hawaiensis
ATCGATGGGTGACAGTGGGGAAGAGGAGAAGGAGGGAAAACTTCATGTTAGTTTGCAATTTGGTCCTTGGACTTTAGTTGTGGGTGCAAAAGTGAATAAAATATTAGTTTAGGGATCATTATTGCATATGATTTATAGTGTTATTAATAAATAATTAAAGAAAAGAAATAAATATACTAAAACGAAAGCAGTATTTTATTTAATAATGAACGTTTCGAATAATAAGTAAGACAAAAGATAAATTTCGAGCTTAAAAATAACCAATGTTACAGCAAGGGAGTACGAGTGTTACCAGGTTTAAAATATTAGGGAGCATGCATGTAATTGATCAAAGTCAGGGACCAAACGTGAAATCCATGCAAACCACAGAAAACATCCGTGTAATTAACATCTACGTATTAATACCTAACTTCTATTAATTGCACAATACTTTGATTAGTTTTTGGCTATGTTTCTAGTTAATCCATGTAAAGTATTGATTTGGCCTTAGATAACTCAGGTAGAAAGTTAGGCAACTAAGGTCTGCTAATGGTGAATTATTTTTGTTCAGTGTTTTCTGTTTTGTTAATTTGTCTTTTTGTTGACGATACGAAGAGGAGAAAACAAATATCCTAAAATTGTGTTACATTTAACTAGTAAATGATTTTGTGAGTTTCGACTGGAGCATTGATACACATTAGTTTGTGCGTTACAATGAGGACATTGATAAAACATAAAGTTAATAAAGTTTGTGCACGCGTTACAGTGGCTCAATCTTAATATTTTTTACATCGAAACGTATGTAGAAATAAGGTTACCTCTGCAAAAAAAATGTCCCAGAGAAAACAAAAATATATTATATTTAACGCACATATGTTTTTGGTCATGCATTGGATGAGCTCGAAATTAAATCAAATTTATATCAAAGCATACGTAGACAAAATTTCGTTTGTATTCAAATTTAGAGTAACATTAAGTTGAGAAAAAAAAGTAAAAAGTATATAAATATTTGACATACATTGGTTTTGAACGTTTCATATGTTGAAACGTAAATAAAAATAAATGTTTGTGATGGTATATATAAAATTTAAGAAATATAGTATATTAAAAATTTGTATGAGAAAAATAAAATATATTAGAATCAAAAGTTAGTTATATAAATAAAAAATAGTGATCTTGTGAAGAAATAAGTGGTTAATATATCTATACTATTTCATAAAAAGGTACGTTAAGTGAGTTAACTACCATTTTCTATTTAATATATATATATATATATATAATATATTATATATATATATATGGAAAGGATCAACAAAGAACTTCTTTTTAAAGAGAGAACTAAAGAACTAATAAAAAAAGTTAATTTATTTGTAAAATATTTTTTTAAATTTATTTTTCTTTCATACTACTTATATGTTATTATTCTTCACCACAAAAAATATAAATATAAAAAATAATGATAAAATATTTAAGAAAACTCGTTATAATGCATATATGCAACACGTCAACTTTTTTATAATGCATATGTGCAATAGTGTGTATTTTGATTTGTGATAATAGTGTTGAATAGCATAGATACAGTTGTTTGCTATTGTATATATTTGTAATAGTTTTATATATATATACAAAAATTAAAAAAATCGATATAGTGCCTATGTACATTAGTGTTGTATTACGTATATGCATTAGTATGCATTGAATACAATACATAGTGTTGTATTTGCATATAGTCAATAATATGAATTGTATAATGCAATTGTGTTGTATTATATGCGATATAAAACTATTGTATAGATAATATACACATTATTGCATATATGCACTTTGTTAGATAGGAGGAAATGATTCTTTATTAGTTCTCTAGTTCACTCTTTAAGAGTAGTTCTCTCTAGAATCCCGCCCATATATATATATATATATATATATATATATATATATATATATATATATATAGTATATATATATATATATATATATATTATATATATATATATATATATATATAATATATATATATATATATATATATATATATATATATACTAGACGGGTGCTCCGCGCGATTGCAGCGGGTGTTTGATACTGTTAATCGCGTAATATATATAAGTGTTTATGGTTCGGTTAAAACCTTGAAATCGTTTAAACCGATCATTGGTTTGACTTATTTTTTCTTTTTCTTTTTTTACTTTCTGTTTGTTGGTCGGTTTCAAAATTTTCAAAACGTAGTGAACGGTTGGTTCGCGGTTTATACTGGCAACCAGCCATATGAAACCAGACCAGACTTGTAAATGTTGAATGCATTTTAATGTTTTTTATTATTAATTACTTAGATATGTTTTGTAATACTAGATGGGTTGCTCCGCGCGATGCAGCGGGAAACCCGAACTTTGGTAATCTCATTACAAGTTTACGTGTGTTCGTTGTTCGGTTTGAAACCGTTAAAATCGGACATTGGTTTAATTTCATAATTGATTTGTTCTTTAACTTTTGGCCAACCGATTTCAATTTTTAACGGGGGTGGTTTCGGTTTTCGATGACAAAAAAATGTTACTTAGAGTTTGGCTCACAGTGTAATTTAAAAACCATCAAAACCATACCGTAAACACCCTTACGTAAAATGTTGTCTTTTAACTGAAAAAACTATAACAATATGATACTCAAATTAAAGATAATAAAATGTTCGTTTTTTTTGGTGCAATCCGTTATAAAAAATATTAACGTATAAAAAAGTGTGGGAAGTTGGGTTAAAAGTGAAAATAAAATGTGTATATAGGTAAAAAATTAAGGGTTAAAGTTATAATGAATGTTTAAATTTACAAAAGATGCTTAAAGTAAAAGGAGCAAAATTGTAAAAATGTTTAATGATTTGAAGTTGCACGTGATATTTATCCTTCAAAAGACTATATTGTCCTTTTCCACATGCTTTGTTGAGTTGTAACTTACGTATTAAATTTTGTATTTTACTTAAAAACAAATGTCTTAATTTGCCCATCTTTCCCTCATTATATATAGTATAGATATATTAGATATAGTTATAATTTAATTGAACATAATCTTTTTATTACAAATAACTTGGCTATACAACTTCAAATTAACCTAATTGCAGTTCGATTCATTTTGTGATCTTTGTTGTTATTATTTCACGTCCTAGATCTTCCATTAATATTTACCATTTATGTGGCTAAAATTATCATTTTTTATTTATGGTCCTCTCAAGTATCATATTATATTGGCGTTTAGTTAAAATTGATGGTACATTTAAATTAATAATTATTTTAAACTAAATTTATTATTAAAGTTTAAACTGTGAAACCAAACTGGAACCCAAGCCGTTAGTAACGATTCGGTTTCAACATTCAATGGTTGAGTTTGGTTTTGGACGACAAAAAATTCAGTATAACAGTTGGACTCACAAGTTTAACTTAAAAAACCATCAAAATCGACACTGAACACCCCTACGTAACATATTAATTTATTTAAAATGAAAAAAATTATAACAATATCATATCCAAATTAAAGAGAAAAAAATACTCGTTTTTATGGTGTAATTTTTTTATAAAAATATTAAAGTTTGAAAAGTCTATAGTCGTTTAAAAAACATGGGTGGTAAGTTAGCTTACAACTTAAATTAAAAACATAATATGGTTAAAGATGAGAGGGGCCAAACTTGTAAGTTGAATGGGTTGTGTTTAAAAGACATGTTTACCCTTACTAGCACATGTACCTCATGCTTTAAGTGTTGTAAATTATTTAAAAATAAGTGTCTTAATTTGCCCTTGTTTGGTGTATAATATATATATATATATATATATATATATATAATATATATATATATAATATATATATATATATATATATATATATATATATATATATATATATATATTAGACGGGTGCCCGCGCGGTGCAGCGGGGTGTTTAAACCTGTTAATCGCGTAATATATATAAGTGTTTATGGTTCGGTTAAAACCTTGAAATCGTTTAAACCAGTCATTGGTTTGACTTATTTTTTCTTTTTCTTTTTTTACATTCGGTTTGTTGGTCGGTTTCAAAATTTTCAAAACGTAGTGAACGGTTGGTTCGCGGTTTATACTGGCAACCGGTCATATCAAACCAGACCAGACTGTAAATGTTGAATGCATTTTAATATTTTTTATTATTTATTTATTAGATATGTTTTGTAATATATATTAGATATAGTTATAATTTAATTTGAACATAATCTTTTTATTACAAATAACTTGGCTATACAACTTCAAATTAACCTAATTGCAGTTCGATTCATTTTGTGATCTTTGTTGTTATTATTTCACGTCCTAGATCTTCCATTAATATTTACCATTTATGTGGCTAAAATTATCATTTTTTATTTATGGTCCTCTAAAGTATCATATTCTGTTGATGTTTAGTTAAAATTGATGGTACATTTAAATTAATAATTATTTTAAACTAAATTTATTATTAAAGTTTAAACAGTGAAACCAAACTGGAACCAAGCCGTTAGTAACGATTCGGTTTTCATCATTCAATGGTTGAGTTTGGTTTTGGACGACAAAAAAATCAGTATTAACGGTTGGACTCACAAGTTTAACTTAAAAAACCATCAAAATCGACACTGAACACCCCTACGTAACATATTAATTTATTTAAAATGAAAAAATTATAACAATATCATATCCAAATTAAAGAGAAAAAAATACTCGTTTTTATGGTGTAATTTTTTTATAAAAATATTAACGTTTGAAAAGTCTATAGTCGTTTAAAAATCATGGGTGGTAAGTTAGTTTACAACTTAAATTAAACACATAATATGGTTAAAGATGAGGGGCCAAACTTGTAAGTTTAATGAGTTGTGTTTAAAAGACATGTTTACCCTTACTAGCACATGTACCTCATGCTTTAAGTGTTGTAAATTATTTAAAAATAAGTGTCTTAATTTGCCCTTGTTAGGTGTATTATATATATATATATATATATATATATATATATATATATATTAGACTGGTGCTCCGCGCGGTGCAGCGAGGTTTTTAAACCTGTTAATCGCGTAATATATATAAGTGTTTATGGTTCGGTTAAAACCTTGAAATCGTTTAAACCGGTCATTGGTTTGACTATTTTTTCTTTTTCTTTTTTTACTTTCGGTTTGTTGGTCGGTTTCAAAGTTTTCAAAACGTAGTGAACGGTTGGTTCGCGGTTTATACTGGCAACCGGTCATATCAAACCAGACCAGACTGTAAATGTTGAATGCATTTTAATATTTTTTATTATTATTTATTAGATATGTTTTGTAATATATATTAGATATAGTTATAATTTAATTGAACATAATCTTTTTATTACAAATAACTTGGCTATACAACTTCAAATTAACCTAATTGCAGTTCGATTCATTTTGTGATCTTTGTTGTTATTATTTCACGTCCTAGATCTTCCATTAATATTTACCATTTATGTGGCTAAAATTATCTTTTTTTATTTATGGTCCTCTCAAGTATCATATTATGTTGGTGTTTAGTTAAAATTGATGGTACATTTAAATTAATAATTATTTTAAACTAAATTTATTATTAAAGTTTAAACTGTGAAACCAAACTGGAACCAAGCCGTTAGTAACGATTCGGTTTCAACATTCAATGGTTGAGTTTGGTTTTGGACGACAAAAAAATCAGTATTAACGGTTGGACTCACAAGTTTAACTTAAAAAACCATCAAAATCGACACTGAACACCCCTACGTAACATATTAATTTATTTAAAATGAAAAAAATTATAACAATATCATATCCAAATTAAAGAGAATAAAATACTCGTTTGTATGGTGTAATTTTTTTATAAAAATATAAATGTTTGAAAAGTCTATAGTCGTTTAAAAATCATGGGCGGTAAGTTAGTTTACAACTTAAATTAAACACATAATATGGTTAAAGATGAGGGGCCAAACTTGTAAGTTGAATGGGTTGTGTTTAAAAGACATGTTTACCCTTACTAGCACATGTACCTCATTCTTTAAGTGTTGTAAATTATTTAAAAATAAGTGTCTTAATTTGCCCTAATTTGGTGTATAATATATAGTATATATATATATGTATATATATATATGTATTAGACGGGTGCCCGCGCGGTGCAGCGGGTGTTTAAACCTGTTAATCGCGTATATATGTATTTATGGTTCGGTTAAAACCTTGAAATCGTTTAAACCGGTCATTGGTTTGACTTATTTTTTCTTTTTCTTTTTTTACTTTCGGTTTGTTGGTCGGTTTCAAAATTTTCAAAACGTAGTGAACGGTTGGTTCGCGGTTTATACTGGCAACCGGTCATATCAAACCAGACCAGAATGTAAAATGTTGAATGCATTTTAATGTTTATTATTATTATTTATTAGATATGTTTTGTAATATATATTAGATATAGTTATAATTTAATTGAACATAATCTTTTTAGTACAAATAACTTGGCTAAACAATTTCAAATTAACCTAATTGCAGTTCGATTCATTTTGTGATCTTTGTTGTTATTATTTCACGTCCTAGATCTTCCATTAATATTTACCATTTATGTGGCTAAAATTATCATTTTTTATTTATGGTCCTCTCAAGTATCATATTCTGTTGGTGTTTAGTTAAAATTGATGGTACATTTAAATTATTAATTATTTTAAACTAAATTTATTATTAAAGTTTAAACTGTGAAACCAAACTGGAACCAAGCCGTTAGTAACGATTCGGTTTCATCATTCAATGGTTGAGTTTGGTTTTGGACGACAAAAAAATCAGTATTAACGGTTGGACTCACAAGTTTAACTTAAAAAACCATCAAAATCGACACTGAACACCCCTACGTAACATATTAATTTATTTAAAATGAAAAAAATTATAACAATATCATATCCAAATTAAAGAGAAAAAAATACTCGTTTTTATGGTGTAATTTTTTTATAAAAATATTAACGTTTGAAAAGTCTATAGTCGTTTAAAAATCATGGGTGGTAAGTTAGTTTACAACTTAAATTAAACACATAATATGGTTAAAGATGAGGGGCCAAACTTGTAAGTTGAATGAGTTGTGTTTAAAAGACATGTTTACCCTTACTAGCACATGTACCTCATGCTTTAAGTGTTGTAAATTATTTAAAAATAAGTGTCTTAATTTGCCCTTGTTTGGTGTATTATATATATATATATATATATATTAGACTGGTGCCCGCGCGGTGCAGCGGGTTTTTAAACCTGTTAATCGCGTAATATATATAAGTGTTTATGGTTCGGTTAAAACCTTGAAATCGTTTAAACCGGTCATTGGTTTGACTTATTTTTTCTTTTTCTTTTTTTACTTTCGGTTTGTTGGTCGGTTTCAAAATTTTCAAAACGTAGTGAACGGTTGGTTCGCGGTTTATACTGGCAACCGGTCATATCAAACCAGACCAGACTGTAAATGTTGAATGCATTTTAATATTTTTTATTATTATTTATTAGATATGTTTTGTAATATATATTAGATATAGTTATAATTTAATTGAACATAATCTTTTTATTACAAATAACTTGGCTATACAACTTCAAATTAACCTAATTGCAGTTCGATTCATTTTGTGATCTTTGTTGTTATTATTTCACGTCCTAGATCTTCTATTAATATTTACCATTTATGTGGCTAAAATTATCTTTTTTTATTTATGGTCCTCTCAAGTATCATATTATGTTGGTGTTTAGTTAAAATTGATGGTACATTTAAATTAATAATTATTTTAAACTAAATTTATTATTAAAGTTTAAACTGTGAAACCAAACTGGAACCAAGCCGTTAGTAACGATTCGGTTTCAACATTCAATGGTTGAGTTTGGTTTTGGACGACAAAAAAATCAGTATTAACGGTTGGACTCACAAGTTTAACTTAAAAAACCATCAAAATCGACACTGAACACCCCTACGTAACATATTAATTTATTTAAAATGAAAAAAATTATAACAATATCATATCCAAATTAAAGAGAATAAAATACTCGTTTGTATGGTGTAATTTTTTTATAAAAATATAAATGTTTGAAAAGTCTATAGTCGTTTAAAAATCATGGGCGGTAAGTTAGTTTACAACTTAAATTAAAAACATAATATGGTTAAAGATGAGGGGCCAAACTTGTAAGTTGAATGGGTTGTGTTTAAAAGACATGTTTACCCTTACTAGCACATGTACCTCATTCTTTAAGTGTTGTAAATTATTTAAAAATAAGTGTCTTAATTTGCCCTAATTTGGTGTATAATATATAGTATATATATATATATGTATATATATATATGTATTAGACGGGTGCCCGCGCGGTGCAGCGGGTGTTTAAACCTGTTAATCGCGTATATATGTATTTATGGTTCGGTTAAAACCTTGAAATCGTTTAAACCGGTCATTGGTTTGACTTATTTTTTCTTTTTCTTTTTTTACTTTCGGTTTGTTGGTCGGTTTCAAAATTTTCAAAACGTAGTGAACGGTTGGTTCGCGGTTTATACTGGCAACCGGTCATATCAAATGTAAGGCCCCGTTACCGGTAACCTTACTTTCGTGTTGGATTTACTCATAAACACAGTTTTAAATATCAGAGTTAATTAAAAACTTTACGCGGAATATAAAACTTTCATTAAACATTACATAATTCATAACTTGTCCCAAAACATCCTTTGTCTTTCACATTAAAGCATTAAAATTAGAACATCATAAGTCTTCAGATGCCAGACTCTTGTTCAACGCCACGTGTCTCCTCAAGCGAGCTGCCTCATCCTACTCACCTGCGTGCATACTAAAAGTCAGCTACGCTGAGTGAGTTCTAGTTAATCATACACTATACCATACACATAAACTTATATTCCTTCATTCATACTTTCTTACTTTCATACTTTCATTCTTTCATACTTTCATTCTTTCTTTTGTATTAACTTACCTTCATATCTTACGTTATAAAGAGCATTACACCCTACATTCCTCGAGTATTATTAGGGCTCGGTACCCTCCTTCCTCGAATATTATTAGGGCTCGGTACCCTCCTTCCACGAGTATTATTAGGGCTCGGTACCCTCCTTCCTCGAGTATTATTAGGGCTCGGTACCCTCCTTCCACGAGTATTATTAGGGCTCGGTTTCCCTCTTTCCACGAGTATTATTAGGGCTCGGTTTCCCTCTTTCCTCGAATATTAGTAGGGTTCGGTTCCCTAGTTCTCGAATATTAGTAGGGTTCGATTCCCTCTTTGTTACAATACAACCATACATTATACCTCGAGTATTATTAGGGCTCGGTACCCTTTTCGTAACCATACAATCATGCAACCGTCATTTCCTTCTTTAATTAACTTATCACATTCATACACATAAGCATACATATCATACTTACCTTATACTTAGCGTTACAACCTGACAGTACGTGCAATATCCGAAGATCGTTCACGTACCATCAAGCAATCATTCATACATATCATATCATTCACATAAGGCATACACTTATCTCTTAGGATAAGCGTATTGACAAACATATCGAGTATGCACACAGCCCCGAAAACATAACACATAAATGGGGCTAGAAACTCACCTGGATCCTGTTACGCTCGCCGTTGATCGTAATTCCTTTCTTTAACTGGGCTCGGCTAACTGTATAATATTTACACATATCAATTAACTACTACTACTCGTTTTGTATTTCTATCTTTATATGACCCACAACGAACGGGGGTCCGGGGGCAGCGCCCCTGGCAGCGGGGTTCTAGGGGCGGCAGCCCCTAGCGGGGTCCAAGGGGCAGAGCCCCTGGCTGGGGTTAAGCTGCCAGGTCAGCTTGGAAAAATTTTATTTTCGATAACTGCCTTAACACATTTTCCATTAGGTTTTTAATTTATTTTCTAAGCGAACTTCACTTTAGGCGAAGTTAAACCTTAGGCGAACTTGGCTTCAGGCGAAGTTAAACCTCAGGCGAACTTGGCTTTTAGGCGAAGTTAAACCTCAGGCGAACTTGGCTTTTAGGCGAAGTTAAACCTCAGGCGAACTTGGCTTTTAGGCGAAGTTAAACCTCAGGCGAACTTGGCTTTTAGGCGAAGTTACCATTTAGGCGAACTTAGCTTTTCAGCGAAGTTGCCATCAGGCGAACTTGGCTTCAGGCGAACTTATCATCAGGCGAACTTGGCTTGCAGGCGAAGTTCATCAGGCGAACTTAGCTTGCAGGCGAAGTTCATCGCTTGAAGGCGAAGTTGCCCAGATGAAGGCGAAGTTGTCGCGCTGCAGATCTGTTTGCCCATAACTCCTTCGTTTCTTAGCCAAATAACTCGATTTTGGTACCCACGGAATCGTATGATCGGCGCCTACAAATCCCAACCATCAAA
Organism: Bidens hawaiensis; assembly: GCF_021521415.1. Lineage (NCBI taxonomy): Eukaryota > Viridiplantae > Streptophyta > Magnoliopsida > Asterales > Asteraceae > Bidens > Bidens hawaiensis. Next base: position 10,332 of record NW_027503662.1, read on the forward strand.
TCGGCCTAAAATCGACGTTTTAGGGGTCCGATTTGGGCAGTTGGGTTTCGGGTCCGATTAACCCGTCAAATCCTAACCATTTTCAGTAATATTAGCTTTGCGGGATTAGTTCCTACCTTTCCAACTCAGATCTACCAGCAAAATCTCTGGTCTCGACTTCGGATCTCGGTCGGTTATGTGTGTGTTTTTGAGTGTGTAAAAGAGAAAGATGGAAATAAAATGATATCTTGGGCTTGGGATGGGTACTTATATCTCTCAAGCCCACGGACCCAAGGCCCATTCTCATTTAACCCATCTTACGTAATCTAAGCCCATGACCTGTTCCTTACTCGACATTAAATAACTAAAACGTGAAATCACTAAACATAACTTTCTTTTATTTAACATTATAAAAATTTTAGGATGTTACATCAAACCAGACCAGAATGTAAAATGTTGAATGCATTTTAATGTTTATTATTATTATTTATTAGATATGTTTTGTAATATATATTAGATATAGTTATAATTTAATTGAACATAATCTTTTTAGTACAAATAACTTGGCTAAACAATTTCAAATTAACCTAATTGCAGTTCGATTCATTTTGTGATCTTTGTTGTTATTATTTCACGTCCTAGATCTTCCATTAATATTTACCATTTATGTGGCTAAAATTATCATTTTTTATTTACGGTCCTCTCAAGTATCATATTATATTGGCGTTTAGTTAAAATTGATGGTACATTTAAATTAATAATTATTTTAAATTAAATTTATTATTAAAGTTTAAACTGTGAAACCAAAATGGAACCAAGCCGTTAGTAACGATTCGGTTTCAACATTCAATGGTTGAGTTTGGTTTTGGACGACAAAAAAATAAGTATTAACGGTTGGACTCACAAGTTTAACTTAAAAAACCATCAAAATCGACACTGAACACACCTACGTAACATATTAATTTATTTAAAATGAAAAAAATTATAACAATATCATATCCAAATTAAAGAGAATAAAATACTCGTTTTTATGGTGTAATTTTTTTACAAAAATATTAACGTTTGAAAAGTCTATAGTCGTTTAAAAATCATGGGTGGGAAGTTAGTTTAAAACATAAAACAAAAACATAATATGGTTAAAGATGAGGGGCCAAACTTGTAAGTTGAATGGGTTGTGTTTAAAAGACACGTTTACCCTTACTAGCACATGTACCTCATTCTTTAAGTGTTGTAAATTATTTAAAAATAAGTGTCTTAATTTGCCCTTGTTTGGTGTATTATATATAGTATATATATATATATATATGTATATATATATATATGTATTAGACGGGTGCCCGCGCGGTGCAGCGGGTGTTTAAACCTGTTAATCGCGTATATAAGTATTTATGGTTCGGTTAAAACCTTGATATCGTTTAAACCGGTCATTGGTTTGACTTATTTTTTCTTTTTCTTTTTTTACTTTCGGTTTGTTGGTCGGTTTCAAAATTTTCAAAACGTAGTGAACGGTTGGTTCGCGGTTTATACAGGCAACCGGTCATATCAAACCAGACCAGAATGTAAAATGTTGAATGCATTTTAATGTTTTTTATTATTATTTATTAGATATGTTTCGTAATATATATTAGATATAGTTATAATTTAATTGAACATAATCTTTTTAGTACAAATAACTTGGCTATACAACTTCAAATTAACCTAATTGCAGTTCGATTCATTTTGTGATCTTTGTTGTTATTATTTCACGTCCTAGATCTTCCATTAATATTTACCATTTATGTGGCTAAAATTATCGTTTTTTATTTATGGTCCTCTCAAGTATCATATTATATTGGCGTTTAGTTAAAATTGATGGTACATTTAAATTAATAATTATTTTAAATTAAATTTATTATTAAAGTTTAAACTGTGAAACCAAACTGGAACCAAGCCGTTAGTAACGATTCGGTTACAACATTCAATGGTTGAGTTTGGTTTTGGACGACAAAAAAATCAGTATTAACGGTTGGACTCACAAGTTTAACTTAAAAAACCATCAAAATCGACACTGAACACACCTACGTAACATATTAATTTATTTAAAATGAAAAAAATTATAACAATATCATATCCAAATTAAAGAGAATAAAATACTCGTTTTTATGGTGTAATTTTTTTACAAAAATATTAACGTTTGAAAAGTCTATAGTCGTTTAAAAATCATGGGTGGGAAGTTAGTTTAAAACATAAAATAAAAAAATAATATGGTTAAAGATGAGGGGCCAAACTTGTAAGTTGAATGAGTTGTGTTTAAAAGACACGTTTACCCTTACTAGCACAAGTACCTCATTCTTTAAGTGTTGTAAATTATTTAAAAATAAGTGTCTTAATTTGCCCTTGTTTAGTGTATTATATATAGTATATATTTATATATATATGTATATATATATATGTATTAGACGGGTGCCCGCGCGGTGCAGCGGGTGTTTAAACCTGTTAATCGCGTATATAAGTATTTATGGTTCGGTTAAAACCTTGAAATCGTTTAAACCGGTCATTGGTTTGACTTATTTTTTCTTTTTCTTTTTTTACTTTCGGTTTGTTGGTCGGTTTCAAAATTTTCAAAACGTAGTGAACGGTTGGTTCGCGGTTTATACTGGCAACCGGTCATATCAAACCAGACCAGAATGTAAAATGTTGAATGCATTTTAATGTTTTTTATTATTATTTATTAGATATGTTTTGTAATATATATTAGATATAGTTATAATTTAATTGAACATAATCTTTTTAGTACAAATAACTTGGCTATACAACTTCAAATTAACCTAATTGCAGTTCGATTCATTTTGTGATCTTTGTTGTTATTATTTCACGTCCTTGATCTTCCATTAATATTTAACATTTATGTGGCTAAAATTATCATTTTTTATTTATGGTCCTCTCAAGTATCATATTATATTGGCGTTTAGTTAAAATTGATGGTACATTTAAATTAATAATTATTTTAAATTAAATTTATTATTAAAGTTTAAACTGTGAAACCAAACTGGAACCAAGCCGTTAGTAACGATTCGGTTACAACATTCAATGGTTGAGTTTGGTTTTGGACGACAAAAAAATCAGTATTAACGGTTGGACTCACAAGTTTAACTTATAAAACCATCAAAATCGACACTGAACACACCTACGTAACATATTAATTTATTTAAAATGAAAAAAATTATAAAAATATCATATCCAAATTAAAGAGAATAAAATACTCGTTTTTATGGTGTAATTTTTTTACAAAAATATTAACGTTTGAAAAGTCTATAGTCGTTTAAAAATCATGGGTGGGAAGTTAGTTTAAAACATAAAATAAAAACATAATATGGTTAAAGATGAGGGGCCAAACTTGTAAGTTGAATGGGTTGTGTTTAAAAGACACGTTTACCCTTACTAGCACATGTACCTCATTCTTTAAGTGTTGTAAATTATTTAAAAATAAGTGTCTTAATTTGTCCTTGTTTGGTGTATTATATATAGTATATATTTATATATATATGTATATATATATGTATTAGACGGGTGCTCGCGCGGTGCAGCGGGTGTTTAAACCTGTTAATCGCGTAATATATATAAGTGTTTATGGTTCGGTTAAAACCTTGAAATCATTTAAACCGGTCATTGGTTTGACTTGTTTTTTCCTTTTCTTTTTTTACTTTCGGTTTGTTGGTCGGTTTCAAAATTTTCAAAACGTAGTGAACGGTTGGTTCGCGGTTTATACTGGCAACCGGTCATATCAAACCAGACCATAATGTAAAATGTTGAATGCATTTTAATGTTTTTTATTATTATTTATTAGATATGTTTTGTAATATATATTAGATATAGTTATAATTTAATTGAACATAATCTTTTTAGTACAAATAACTTGGCTATACAACTTCAAATTAACCTAATTGCAGTTCGATTCATTTTGTGATCTTTTTTGTTATTATTTCACGTCCTAGATCTTCCATTAATATTTACCATTTATGTGGCTAAAATTATCATTTTTTATTTATGGTCCTCTCAAGTATCATATTATATTGGCGTTTAGTTAAAATTGATGGTACATTTAAATTAATAATTATTTTAAATTAAATTTATTATTAAAGTTTAAACTGTGAAACCAAACTGGAACCAAGCCGTTAGTAACGATTCGGTTACAACATTCAATGGTTGAGTTTGGTTTTGGACGACAAAAAAATCAGTATTAACGGTTGGACTCACAAGTTTAACTTAAAAAACCATCAAAATCGACACTGAACACACCTACGTAACATATTAATTTATTTAAAATGAAAAAAATTATAAAAATATCATATCCAAATTAAAAAGAATAAAATACTCGTTTTTATGGTGTAATTTTTTTACAAAAATATTAACGTTTGAAAAGTCTATAGTCGTTTAAAAATCATGGGTGGGAAGTTAGTTTAAAACATAAAATAAAAACATAATATGGTTAAAGATGAGGGGCCAAACTTGTAAGTTGAATGGGTTGTGTTTAAAAGACACGTTTACCCTTACTAGCATATGTACCTCATTCTTTAAGTGTTGTAAATTATTTAAAAATAAGTGTCTTAATTTGCCCTTGTTTGGTGTATTATATATAGTATATATATATATATGTATATATATATATATGTATTAGACGGGTGCCCGCGCGGTGCAGCGGGTGTTTAAACCTGTTAATCGCGTATATAAGTATTTATGGTTCGGTTAAAACCTTGAAATCGTTTAAACAGGTCATTGGTTTGACTTATTTTTTCTTTTTCTTTTTTTACTTTCGGTTTGTTGGTCGGTTTCAAAATTTTCAAAACGTAGTGAACGGTTGGTTCGCGGTTTATACTGGCAACCGGTCATATCAAACCAGACCAGAATGTAAAATGTTGAATGCATTTTAATGTTTTTTATTATTATTTATTAGATATGTTTTGTAATATATATTAGATATAGTTATAATTTAATTGAACATAATCTTTTTAGTACAAATAACTTGGCTATACAACTTCAAATTAACCTAATTGCAGTTCGATTCATTTTGTGATCTTTGTTGTTATTATTTCACGTCCTTGATCTTCCATTAATATTTAACATTTATGTGGCTAAAATTATCATTTTTTATTTATGGTCCTCTCAAGTATCATATTATATTGGCGTTTAGTTAAAACTGATGGTACATTTAAATTAATAATTATTTTAAATTAAATTTATTATTAAAGTTTAAACTGTGAAACCAAACTGGAACCAAGCCGTTAGTCACGATTCGGTTACAACATTCAATGGTTGAGTTTGGTTTTGGACGACAAAAAAATCAGTATTAACGGTTGGACTCACAAGTTTAACTAAAAAAACCATCAAAATCGACACTGAACACACCTACGTAACATATTAATTTATTTAAAATGAAAAAAATTATAACAATATCGTATCCAAATTAAAGAGAATAAAATACTCGTTTTTATGGTGTAATTTTTTTTACAAAAATATTAACGTTTGAAAAGTCTATAGTCGTTTAAAAATCATGGGTGGGAAGTTAGTTTAAAACATAAAATAAAAACATAATATGGTTAAAGATGAGGGGCTAAACTTGTAAGTTGAATTGGTTGTGTTTAAAAGACATGTTTACCCTTACTAGCACATGTACCTCATGCTTTAAGTGTTGTAAATTATTTAAAAATAAGTGTCTTAATTTGCCCTTGTTTGGTGTATTATATATATATATATATATATATTTATATATATATATATATATATATATATATATATATATATTAGACGGGTGCCCGCGCGGTGCAGCGGGTGTTTAAACCTGTTAATCGCGTAATATATATAAGTGTTTATGGTTTGGTTAAAACCTTGAAATCGTTTAAACCGGTCATTGGTTTGACTTACTTTTTCTTTTTCTTTTTTTACTTTCGGTTTGTTGTTCAGTTTCAAAATTTTCAAAACGTAGTGAACGGTTGGTTCGCGGTGTATACTGGCAACCGGTCATATCAAACCAGACCAGAATGTAAAATGTTGAATGCATTTTAATGTTTATTATTATTATTTATTAGATATGTTTTGTAATATATATTAGATATAGTTATAATTTAATTGAACATAATCTTTTTATTACAAATAACTTGGCTATACAACTTCAAATTAACCTAATTGCTGTTCGATTCATTTTGTGATCTTTGTAGTAATTATTTCACGTCCTAGATCTTCCATTAATATTTACCATTTATGTGGCTAAAATTTTATTTATGGTCCTCTCAAGTATCGTACTATGTTGGTGTTTAGTTAAAATTGATGGTACATTTAAATTAATAATTATTTTAAACTAAATTTATTATTAAATTTTAAACTATGAAACCAAATTGGAACCAAGCCGTTAGTAACGATTCGGTTTCAACATTCAATGGTTGAGTTTAGTTTTGGACGACAAAAAAATCAGTATTAACGGTTGGACTCACAAGTTTAACTTAAAAAACCATCAAAATCGACACTGATCACCCCTACGTAACATATTAATTTATTTAAAATGAAAAAAATTATAACAATATCATATCCAAATTAAAGAGAATAAAATACTCGTTTTTATGTTGTAATTTTTTTATAAAAATATTAACGTTTGAAAAGGCTATATTCGTTTAAAAATCATGGGTGGGAAGTTAGTTTACAAATTAAATTAAAAACATAATATGGTTAAAGATGAGGGGCCAAACTTGTATGTTGAATGGGTTGTGTTTAAAAGACATGTTTACCCTTACTAACACATGTACCTCATTCTTTAAGGGTTGTAAATTACTTAAAAATGAGTGTCTTAATTTGTCCTTGTTTGGTTTATTATATATAGTATAGATAGGGAGAGGGTCAAAAGAGAACTTCATTTTATAGAGAGAACTTGAGAAGTAATAATAAGTATTTTTAATTTAATTAAAAAATATTTTTAATATTTTTTTTCTTTCATTCTTCTTATATGTTATTAATTTTCACCACATAAAAATAAAAAAAAAAAAAAAATAAATTAACGTTGTAATGCATATATGCAATATATCGACTTTTTTTCATAACGCATATGTGCAATAGTGTGCATTTTGATATTTAAAATAGTGTTAAATAACATATATATAGTTGTTTGTGTTGTATATTTGCATTAGTGTTATATTATATAAAAAAATTCAAAAAAATCAATATAGTGCATATGTGCATTAGTGTTGTATTACATATATGCAATAATGTGTTTTGCATACAATTATTAGTGTCGTATTTGCATATATTCGATAGTGTGTATTAGATAATGTATTTGTGTTATATTATATGCAATAAAACACTATTTTATATGTACAATACACATTAATGCACATACGCATTATATCGACGTTTTTTTTACGAACAATATCATCTTATTAGGAGGAAAGAAAAAAATCGCAAAATAATTTTTTAAAAATTGTTAAAAATAATTCTTTACTAGTTCTCTAGTTCTCTCTTTAAAATGAGTTCTCTCTAGATCCCACCCCTATATATATATATATATATATATACATATCAACCATACCCAGTGAAGTCCCACCAACAGCAATGCTATAAGTAGGGTCTGAGGAGGGTGGGATATAAGTACACCGTACATCTATCCAAAGGGATAAAGATGTGGCTTCCAGAGAGACCCTCGGCTTTAAAGTATATATGAATGAATCAATACAAAGGAAATCTAAGTTCAACAGTAATATAAAAAATTAATAATAATAATAATAATAATAATAATAATAACAATACTATATATATGGAAAGAAGAAACCATTATGATGTGTGACCAAAATAAGGTAATTAAAAGCCCTAAGGTATTCTTTTTTCCATAAAAATCCTTAACTTTAATTATACTTCTACAAGAATTCCTATCATCAACCATGTCCTCGGAGAGATTTAGGTCTATCAAATCACGCCTAATCTTCTCATCCCATGTCAATTTCGGTCGTCCTCTACCCCTCATCCCCTCTATAGTAATGTTTTCTATGGATCTAACATGATTCGTCGTCTGTCTTCTCTTCACATGACCAAACCATCCCAATCTCTACTCTCTTATCTTATACGCTATGTTCGCTACTCCTAATCTCTCCCGGAACACAACGATTCTTATTTGGTCTAACCATGTGTGCCCACACATCCAACATAGCATTCTTATTTCTGCTACCTCCATCTTCCGCACCCGTGCCTTCTTGATTGCCCAACAATCTGTTCCATATACTATTGCCGGTCTAACTACAACCCTATAAAACATTCCCTTTAGTTTAGTTGGGAAACTCTTGTAGCACAATATACATGTGGCTGCTTTCCATCTACACCATCCTATCTGAACTCGATGTGTCACATCATTGTCTAATTCCCCATCGCTCGGAACAAATGATCCTAGATACTTGAACTCCGTTACCTGCGGAACCACCTGCCCTTCAATGGTGATCTGTGCGTCCTCATTGTCATTTACCCAACCAAAATCACAGTGATCCAACTCAGCTCAGGTTATCGCCCTGAACAAATGATCCTAGATATATGATTTACACCACCAAAATCATATATATATATATATATATATATAATTTTAGTTTACGCTCTTGGCTTTTAACGAAGATTGCAAATTTCAAACTCGTTTATAACATTGGTACTTTCATTCTCGTCTTCATCCTTTCACCTCGACTGCCCGAAACTATGTCGTGATCCATCGAGTGACTCTCGCATCACCAGTGAACTCCTCATTTCCTTAACCAAGAACTGAATTTGAGTGTTATCTCTACCATTGCATGAACTGACCGCATAATTGATAGTCAACAACTCGATCTCGGTCATAAGTTACACGTTGATGTGATTGTGAAACAGATATCCACTCAATATGAGCATATTCAACTCCTTGCGTATACCTCTAACCACTAATAGTTCTAGCAGCTCAACACATCCACCGACACCACTTCCTAACAACAAGTCCAAACCATTGAAAATATCATAGCGTTGATTAAAAACATCGCAATTCAAAGCTCAGGCTCGTGGCTAGCTCGATAAAAGCTCGAATAAAACTAGCTAAAAACACTTGATTTGAAAAAACCTGAGCTGAGTTGGATCATTTTTGTAACCGAGCCAAAATTGACCCAAGCTCGGCTCGGGTCATAGCTCAACTTGTTGACTCGATCTTAGGCTCGTTTAACGTTAAAATTAAATTTGATCCTAACTGAGCTGCCTCATTTAATTTCGAGCTAAAGCAACACTCTATCTATCATAGCTTACAAACATGTGATTTAGTTTATTATTTTTTCCTACATACTCACATACTTATATAAAATGATGAGCACTGACTCTATTAATTGAGAGTTAATATTGTTTTCGACCATATATTTTAAAGTATGAAGAGTAAGATACAGAAGCTAAAAAAGTATAAAATTACATTTTTCTTTAAACTTTAGAGACGAATGATAATGTGTAGTGTGGAATCCGAATGCTCTTAAGTCTGTCTAATTCAATATAAGACACACTTCAAATTGAGAAACAAATCGTGTTACTTTTACACTTATTTTAGAATATTGCTTTTACATTGTCTTGCTTTTATATATTTCTTTAACAGAAATAGACAAATTGTTATCATTCACTCATTTAGCATCATATGCACTACTATAAATTTAATTTCGACAGTTAGCACTATTCTATGATTACACAAAACGTTGACGTGAGTACCCTTACGTACTCACAAATTGAGGAAGCATAGGAATATAGAAGCAGCTAACACAAGTTACCATGCAAGAAAACTCGAAGTTTCCCCTCAAGATTCATAAATTGATCAAGAAGCTCTTGTTACAATAAATGGCAGAAAAAGTCATGTCTAACGTAAAGCTGGTACATGCCATAAAGTAAAAGTCATGACAAAATAGACAAAGGCTGAACAAAGGTTACACGGAAATGACATTCACCAAGTCTGCATAAGCTGAAAGAAGAACATGCATTTTCCCCTTAAGAAGCTTAAGTTTCCCCCGTATAAGCTTCTGATTGACTATAAAAGGAACATTTTAGCCAAAGATATTCTCATTTTCATTCTCATTCACTCTATTTCTCACTACTCTCTCTTCATACTTACTAATCTATCAATCTTTGTATCATATCACTGATTCTCAGCCGGAGGCCGATCGTAGGAGACCCCCTCCTACGGTAAGACTAACCAGTTGTGTTTTCTTAAAATCTTAGCAGGTTAGAAAGCTTTGTTAATAAACCACTCTTGGACCGCCATACTTCTATTCTTAGCTACACTCGTTGTAGCAACAAGTGGCGCCCATCGTGGGGTTGGCGCTTCTTAGAAAAAGATTCCGGTAGTTTTATTTCCATTGTTCTCAAGTATTTTTCTCCTATCGCTGAAAAGAGTAATCCTAACAAGAGTATGCCTTCTAAAGATGACCGAGTGACAGGTCCGAGCCCCGGTGCGGAAGCGTGAATATTTGGTGTTATTAATGACAGTGGAGCTCGGAACTAGGGTTAGGATCGAATCTAACTCGTATTCACTCTTGAAAGATGTCTGGACGGATGAGGTGTATTGGAGAGAGCCTGATTTGATTAACAATCAACAATAAAGTAGGATGAACAATTGTAATCAAAACACAAAAGATAGAAATGGTAGTATGAAATATTAGCCGAATGATTCTCATTAAGATGAAACACTCATACATACATTCATACATACAATCGATTAATAAATATCAGCCGCCACCTAGAGAGCTCATCCTGGAGGCGGAGACTCTCTCAAAGAGATAAAACCCTAAATCTCACACATACACAATACAGTCACTCATACTAGACAAATGAATAAAAACAACTATTTATACTAGTATAGCATGACTTGGTCTTCAAGCCATCCACCCTTGGTTGAGACCAAAATAATATATTTTTCACCCACAAATTAATTCGATGCAACGGTCTAAAATATAAGTCCCAACAATCTCCCCCTTAGACCGATGCTATCGAATTTCTTCCATGATCACCTCATAACTCGTTGTCTTTCATTGAAATTCTTCCCCTCACGTTAAGCTTCTACCATTGTTCATTTCGAATCCTCACTCTTATACCACTTTTGGATATAGTTGTATGGGCATATGAACGAGGCTTTGAACTTCAAAGATCAACTTCAAGTAACAAGGTTATCACAAAAAGAAATAAACTCATTGTGATCATTAAATAATCTTCCATTCTTCAAATCTGTTTCTTCCCCTGTAAATTATCTTCAAGCCATTCCCTGAATTAAGATAGCATTCAAGTTCAACCATAACCCGTTCTTGACTGTTCAAGTGACTATTTCATAGGAGGTTGAACTTTACTGATCATCCTTTCAACATTGTTGTTTGAGATGACTCTATCTTCTCATCCGTACTAGGAAATCTGAAAACTGAAAAACGATGAAACATATTTGAAAAACCGTAGATTATTAATCTTGATCAACTTTTCCTTAACTCGAGTCTTTTACTTGATTTGAAGCATGCCATTTGCAATGAAATTCAAAGATTTTTACTCCCCCAATTTCGTTGCAATTGTCTTTAATAAATGTGTCTTCAAATCAAGTGTGGGTGAAACAATCTTGATCATCCTTATCAAGATTGTAAAAATCTCAGATAAACATATTCAAAAGTTGGTTGACACTTAATGTGATTAAATCCTTAAGCTTGTCAACACTTGTTCTTGTAAAGCTCTTGATGAAGTCGTAAAATTGGAAGAGGTTTGAATTCCATAAGTTTGTTGATGATTGGAGAAAAATTACCAAAATACCCCTGGTATATATCTTCTGTAGAGAACAGCTTGGTCAAACGGTCAACGGTACCAAAAATCTCAAAAGTTTCTTCAAAACTTTAAAATATTTCACAAACTCTGTTTTCTAGCACAAAGTGTGCTTGGGATCACTTTCCTAGCACAAAGTGTACTCAGAATAACTTTCCTAGCACAAAGTGTACTCGGAGTAACTTTCCTAACACAAAGTGTACCCGGAAAGCAAAACACTTGTGATTTTTCAATTTTAGCACTAGCACAAAGTTTACCCGGAAGCACTTTCCTAGCACAAAGTGTACCCGAAAATCAAAACACTTGTGATATTTCAATTTTCAACTAGCACAAAGTGTGCTCGGAAGTACAAGTGTGCTCTGATTACTTAGTGCCTTTTCATTTTCCACCAAACATGCTGGGGAGCAAAAGTGTGCTCGGGAGCAAGGGTGTGCTCGACACAAACTTGAGTTTTCTCTTCACAAGCATAATTGTTCATGACAAAACAAAGTATGCTCGAAAAAGAGTCTGCTCGAATAAATAACAAAGTGTGCTCGAGACTTAAAGAAGATAGTTTTCTTTAGAAGACAAAGGACATGCTCTGGGTTTCACAAAGTGTGCTCGAATTTGATGTGCTCGATATAAGATGTGCTCGAAATAACCTGTGCTTGAGCCAAAAAAAAGATGTGCTTGGGCAAAACACCTCCTGTGCTCGAAGCAACACTTAGTCATTTTTCATAGTCGGTTCCAATCTTATTTGTTCATAGTGTGCTCGAGACATCAAAACTTCATTTCTGCGTCATCAGTCACTGATTTGCCCTTGCAGAACCTGCTCGAATATTCACTTTGCATCTGCTGCAACAAACAATGATGAAATTGCCTTTAGTACCTGTTCATTCTTGACTTGTACATTCTCCTTATCAGTTTGTACCATCAACAATATTTTTTCAACACACATCTACTGTTTGTGCAGCACGAGCACACAAAACCCTGATTTTTCAAATCCAAAAACAAGTTTCGGCATTTGAAAATAAATCATTGTAGCACCATCCAAGTCATCTCGAAATCAAAGAAACCTATCTTCATATCATAATCAACCTTTTCAGATCTAGAAATAATCAGATGAACAGTGTTGCCCCAAAACGAGCCAAATAACACTGTTACATCAAATCTGACCATTCTGACCAAATAAACATGAAATTGATGTCGGATCTCCAAACGAGTCATCAACCCAAACATCAATCCATATACTTTCAAAACCCCCAAAAAATAATTTCAACGAACTTCATCGTTTAACGTCCATGGTGGATTCAATAGTGAACTGAATCTGTTCAGCGGTTAGTCTGGACGATTCGGTAACCCATGCTCTGATACCAATTGACAGGTTCGAGCCCCGGTGCGGAAGCGTGAATATTCGGTGTTATAAACGACAGTGGAGCTCGGAACTAGGGTTATGATCGAATATAACTCGTATTCACTCTTGAAAGATGTCTGGACGGATGAGGTGTATTGGAGAGAGCCTGATTTGATTAACAATCAACAATAAAGTAGGATGAACAATTGTAATCAAAACACAAAAGATAGAAATGGTAGTACGAAATATTAGCCGAATGATTCTCATTAAGATGAAACACTCATACATACATTCATACATACAATCGATTAAGAAATATCAGCCGCCACCATGAGAGCTCATCCTGGAGGCGGAGACTCTCTCAAAGGGATAAAACCCTAAATCTCACACATACACAATACAGTCACTCATACTAGACAAATGAATAAAAACATCTATTTATACTAGTCTAGCATGACTTGGTCTTCAAGCCATCCACCCTTTGTTGAGACCAAAATAATATATTTTTCACCCACAAATTAATTCAATGCATCGGTCTAAAATATAAGTCCCAACACCAAGCGGAATGTAACTCCTCACCGGAGGAAAACGTAAGTTGTAGTTCACCGGAAACGAGCAGGCCAGTGGTCACGTCGTCACCACAATCATTCTAGTTCCAAACGCCATCTCCATAGAAACATGGAGTTTTCTCTCCACTGAGTGACTTTTTACTCCTCGTTGAAAGAATAGATATGACACTAGAGGGTGTTAAACGAAACTTCATACAGCTTAGGAAGATGATGAATAACTATGCTCAAGATGAACTGACGGGTGCATCGAAGGATGACCCGTAAGTGATTTTAAACGAGTAAATATCTATGTTTTGAGTGTTAAATTGTTAGTAATGAACAACTACAACTACATAACTTATTTGCATGTTAGAAGGAAGTATTGGTGCAACTATGGTGTGCAAGGATGCAATCGAAGGAACTGGAAAGGCGAGAGGGGCAAAATGGATCAAAAGAAAGTTGTTGAATCTGGAGACCATCATGGCCTACGGTGTTGACCATTGGCAACAGTCAACCTGGCACAAGAAAACCGAATGGACCGTACATTGCCCATTATGGAGACCGCAGCATGGACCGTGGCCCATGGTCCGACTCGTAACTGCTAATTTTATCAGCTTTTAAACATCTTTTTGGGGTGTCTTTTCATCTATCATTCAATTGGAACGACTCTAGGGCAATTTAGGGCGGTGTCAAACAATATTTTGGTTATTTCAATCATGGGTTTGTGTCTTGAATTCCTATGAACAATATAATTTATGTGATGATGATTCACCACACCATGAGTGGCTAATTCCGTTGGTGATCATCTTGGATGTAAAGTTTAAACGATACACTATGTTATGCTTGAATTTCTAGAATAATAACTTTGCAATGTTAGTTTTGTTGTAATGGTGTTTAAATAATTTTTTGTATATTGTTGCTTATGTTTGATCATAATCTAAACCATACGTTCTTGGTGCCATTGGAAATCGAGATATCGAGGGAGGAATTAGGGTTGAATATTAGTTAATTTATTAACTGGTAACAACCTTGCATTATAATAATCCAAATGCTTAGTTCCCTTTTATCACAAACTAGTAATCAAATATGAACTATGTCTATGTGGTTCTTTCTAGTAAGTATTAACATTAGTGTTGATTTAAACCTGAAATCTAAGATGATGGCTTTCTCTTAATCGGTTTATAAATCTTAATAGTTATTTTGCAAGTTAGTTTATTTGATTTTCGTTATTCAAAACCAATCAATCAAAATTTGAATTTACATTTTATGAAATTTAGTTTAATTTAATTGTTTGTTAAAGCTTCTGGTAAACACGCATTCCACAAACTCTTTGTGTTCGATACTCACTTACTGCTATCAAATTTTGGCAACGTTGCCGGGAGTAGTGCGCACGTGTGTTAACTTTTGTAGTTTTTGTTTGTTAATTTCAGGTTCACGTTGGTTATATTAGTGTGCAGGTACTTACGGGTGTATGCATACTAGAGGTTCTAACAGCTCATTACCACTAGTTTTTTATCCCGAGATTGAACGAACACTTAGAAGAAACCGAGTCTTACTTCGGGAGAACAAACTTCTAGATTCTCCGACTACATTGAATAGCACAATGGAATCACCGACTCCCACTACTGGTCAAACATTGCCAGCCACTCCTCTACCAACCTCTACTACCACTGATACTTCATCAATTGAAGTGAAACCAAGCAACACAATCGTGCCCACCAATACTCAATTCACTTAACAACATCAACATTGCCACCTATTTCCAGCCTTTTCTCTAATTTTTGCCCATCATCGTCCCAACAATACCAACCACCTCCATACCAACAAGAACCACCCATCGTGCATACCACTCCAATTTTTTAATAACCATAATCAAGTTACCCATATCAACCACCGTCTTTTATGCAATCTTTAAGAACACAAGGTGATGGTTATGGTGATGGGTTTGAAATGGAGTTTGAGGGTTATGTAGTGGAAGGTTATTACACGGGTAGTGATGGAAATCAAAGGGTGAATCATGGGAATATTGCTTATAGTCAAAGGCACAAACGGAACTGGTTCAAAAATTTAATAGACAACTACCACCGGTTGTTCAACAACTAGTTCAACCACCACCGGTTATACAACAAGTTCCATAAAAAATTTCTCTGCAAGGGCAACAAGAGCAACATTTTCAACAACAAATGCTCTAACCACAATTTCAACAATATGCACCTCCAAGGCCCATGTATAGGCAAATGGGCCAACCAAGAGTACCATTGGGGGTACCAAGAAGGCATGCAAGAGAAATGGCAAGGGGAATTGAAGCTCACTTTCGACCTTTCATCACTAATAATCCATCTCTGGTGGTTATTCCTCAAAATCAACAAGGAAAAACATTTGAGGTTAGAACCAGTGCACTCCAAAATCTACCAAAGTATAAGGGTTTAGCAATGGAAGAACCTTATTTTCATTTGGAGGTGTATAACTATATTGCAACACGATTGGGGGGTCACTGTTTTCCATCGGATGAGGTTAAGTTGGTCCTTTTTCAATTCTCTTCGGAAGGTAAAGCGAAAATATGGTTTTACACATTGCCTTCCACATCAATTTATACTTGGGCCGAGATGTAACAAAGGTTTTTGGAAGAGTTTTACACGACTCAAAAGACTAATGATGCAAGAAGGAGTTTAAGAACTTTCCAATAACAATCGGGTGAGATGTTTCATGAAGCATTTGAATGGTTAAATATGATAATCAAGAACTGTCCTCAGCATGGTATTGCTCTTCGGGAGTTGTTAAATTCTTTTCATGATGGGTTGAATACGGAAGATGAGCGGGATTTGATGTCGATTACAAATGGTATATTTGGTACTAATTATGAACAAAATGATTGGGCGTTTTTGGAGCAAATGTGGGTCACATCAAAAAGAAAGGCTCAACCCACAAGAATAGCAAGGCCGGAAAATGGAAGACCGCAAGTACATGCCATGGAAGATAGAGGAGTACAAACCACGAATCAAGTAATTGATGTTTGTACTAATTGTAATGATTTAGGTCACGCATCGGATGGTTGTATGGTGGGACAAGAAAAAGTAGAGGAGGTGAATGCAATTCAAGGTTAAGGAAGAGGTGGTAGAAACTATAACATGAATTCAAACACTTACCACTATGGGTTGACAAATTATCCCTATTTTCGTTATTGGAATCCGGCTACTCAATCAAAATCGAATTGCAATGGAAATCATGGAAACTTTGTTCCGCGCCAACAATACAACAATCAAGGGAATTTTCGAGGCGGGAACAATCAAGTGTTTTAAAGTCAATTTCAACAAACGGGTGGTTGTCAAAGTGGGTCTTCGGGTCAAAGTTCATCAAGTGGGAATGAAGTCATGGATATTCTTAGGATGATGCAACAAGAAATGAATAAGAGAAATCAACTTGATGAGGCTCGCATGCAAAAGGATGAAGTCCGTGAAAAGCCATATAAATGTTGACCACTCAAATGGGTAACTTGCAACTGAAGCTTGAAGAAAAATAAAGGTCAATTGCCAAGCGACACAAAGGTAAATCCTTCCCATAGCTCTTATCGTAATGTTCCTATTAACCATGTTAGTGTTTTGAGAAGTGGTAAAGAAAATAAAAATAATTTATCACCGTGTTTTGTTGATGAGGAAGTTGAGGACATTACGAGTAATGAAAGTGATTATGATGAAGTTGAAACCAACAAACCCACTAAACATGTTAGTTTTGAAAAACAGTTACAAGCACCGGGTCAATCCCCAAAATCAAAAGATAAAAACAAGGAAGTAAAACCGAATGCGGTTCCATTTCCTTCGGCTTTGCTTTACCCGGGTAAGAAAAATGTAATTTTAAAACGAGGTCCACAAATGGTGGAAATATGGGAGGTGTTTAAACAGATAAAAGTAAATTTACCTCTTCTTGAAGCAATCAAACAACTTCCCGCATACGCCAAGTTCTTAAAAGAATTATGCACTCAAAAGAGGCAACAAAAGTGCCTAAGCGGGTTGATTGACCGAGCGGGCAACTGCGGTTTTGAAAGGAGATCTTCCTCCTAAGCTTCAAGATCCGGGAACGCCTTTAACTTATATTCAATTTGGTGATTTTCAAATGTCAAGGGCGTTGTTAGATCTTGGAGATAGAGTGAGCATTCTTATGAGGAATTTATATAACCAGTACGACGTTGGTCCTTTGAAACGTGTTGAGACCACAGTTGTATTGGATGATTTGTCTCATAAACTTCCCCGTGGGATTGTGCGAGATGTGATTATGAAATTTGAGGATTTTTATTATGTTGTTGACTTTTTGGTGTTGGACTATTCATCGGATGACTCAAGTCAACAACAAAATATTATCTTGGGTTGAACATTTTTGAAAAACGCCCATGCAATCATTGATTGTAGATTCGGTACCATTGACATGGCGTTTGGTAATCGAAAAATGCGCCTTAATGTTTTTACTAAAATTGCTAATTCTTTAAGCGGTGAAGAGTGTTTATGGCAGATATGGTGGATCATTGTATTCCTCATGAATACGATGAGGATTGTATGGAAGCTTGTATTTGTGATGATTCTGAACAGGTACACTTGTGTGCTTTGCGGATGGGGGAGCAAAAACAAGATGCTCTAGCTATGCAAGAGGGGAGACCACCATGGACACATTAATTCTAGAACCTACCAACGGAGATTAATTCGGACACAAAGCCATCTTTGGAGTGTCCACCAGAGATTGAATTGAAGGAACTTCCGAGCCATTTGAAGTATGCATTTTTAGGGGATAATGAAACCCTTCCGGTTATCATTACTTCTAACTTGGAGGAAGAACAAGAGCGGGCATTTGTGAAAGCTTTGGAAGTACATAAGGCGGCCATTGGATGGACACTTTCAGATTTAAAGGGTATTAGTCCTTCTATTTTTATACATAAAATAATTACAGATTAGGAGGCTAAACCAACAAGGGAGACTCTAAGATGATTGAACCCGAACTTGCAGAGTAGTGAAAAAGGAGGTCATCAAGTGGTTGGATGTTGGGATCATTTATCCCATTTTAGACAGTCCATGGGTGAGCCCAACACAGGTAGTGCGCAAGAAATCTGCCATTCAGGTAATAAAAGATGATAAATGCGAACATATTGCCACCCGACCGGTAACCGGGTGGCTAGTGTGCATCGATTATAGAAAATTATGGATAACTTTTCCATTTTTGGCCCAACTTTTGAGTTGTGTCTCAATGATTTGGAAAAAGTTTTTAACGATTTGTTGAGACAAACTTGGTTTTAAGTTGGGTGAAAAGTCATTTCATGGAGCTAGAGGGTATTTTGTGGGGTCATGTGGTCTCAAGTAGGGGGGTGGAAGTTGATCAAGCAAATATTAAAGTAATTTCATCTTTGCCACCCTTAAAAATGTCAAAGGGGTGAGATCATTTTTGGGACATGCCGGATTCTATAGGAGATTCATTAAAGGTTTTAGTGCAATTTCAAAACCTTTATGTAATCTTTTATTGAAGGGTGTCCCATTTGAGTTTACTAATGAATGTTTGCAAGCTTTTGACACTCTGAAGGAAAAGTTAGTGCAAGTTCCCATTTTGCAATCGCCAGATTGGTCAAATCCATTCGAAATTATGTGTGATGCTAGTGTTAGCACGGTTGGAGTGGTATTGGGTCAAGAGTAGACAAAAAATAAGTGGTGATTTACTATACGAGCAAAACTTTGTTAGAGGCCAATTAAATAACACCACTACCAAAAAAGAGTTGCTTGCGTGGTGTATGCCTTAGACTAGTTCCGTTCGTATATCTTGGGAAGTAAAGTTGTGGTGTATTTGGATCATAGCGCGGTCCGATATTATATGGAAAACAAGGATGCAAAACCGTGTTTGATTCGATGACCATTGTTGTTAGAAGAGTTTGATATTGAAATCCATGACAAGAAAGGTTGTGAGAATGTGGTAGTGGATCACTTGTCTCGGATTCAACTTGAAGGTGTTGATGATCCGATGGAGATAAATGAAAATTTTCTGGATGAATAGTTGCTTTCCGTTTCAACCGCACTGTTGTATGCTCACTATGTTAACTATTTAGCCACATGTGTGATTCTGGAACATTGGTCGAAGAAACAGAGACAACAGTTTACAGCCCAAATCAAGCAATACATTTTGGATGAACCGGATAAGTTCAAGGTTGGTGCGGATCAAGTTCTTAAAAGATGTATACTGTAAGTCCCGAATCTGGATCACCACAATATGATATCAACAAAACAAGTATAGGTGCGGAATACTTATACTCGGTGATTCAAGAACACGAGTTGACAAAGTAAATTAACACGGAGTTGCTTCAAAACACACGTATATTGATAAATACGTCGGGTGCTTAAGCACTTACAATACTTGATCACAATTACTAGTAATGAACAACCTTAACCCTATACACCATATGATCTATATATAGGGAAACCAACACCGGCCCAAAACATACAAAAGCCCACCGAGAACACAAGTGTGTTCTCGGTTTACATATAACCCGCACCCTAGCCAATTAACACTCTATTAAGTACAAACCACATTAACTTGGTCCAACAATCTCCTCCTTGGTTTGTAGCTTTATCATTACTCGTGCTCCATGTAATCTATCTCAGCATCCTTCAGCGCTTCAGCCCAAAATTTGTTGTTGATGATGGACGCAACCATGCTCGTGTATTCTTTGGCAGCTGCTTCAAAAAGTGGATCAGCTGTAATCTGAAACATGCTGAGAGTCTTGATGTCCCTTTCTCCAAATTTCAACAGATCTTTAGGATCAACGAATTGAATTTGACCCTTTCCCTTTTGTAGTCTAACAACAACCGTGGCAGTAACAGAGTCATAGAACCAGAATCTCATGTTCTCCAATGTACCATCAGGAATGGCATCTGGTATAGGAATGTAAGTAGCTTTCTTAGTGGGAGGCCACATCACATTCACCATTGTTTTCCCAGTCCTTGGATCCAAGACACCTTTGGCTTTCTTCAGGAAAGATTCGGCAGTAGTCATGTTTGGAAAGCCTTGATCAACTTGACGCTTCAGAAAGTTCCAGAAATCTATTCCTCTATTATCATTAGATGGATTGGTGAATGGAGAATTGATTAGATCACTCAAATCCACTTTAGTCCAGGAACCAAAGTCTTTCATCTTCTTATAATATTCAGTTGTTCCTGACTTTCACTTATCCCACCACATAATCTTGTCTGCGTCAAAACCCCAAGATAGAACTCCAGATCGATCACCATATTTGTCAGAGAATCCCTTTTGAAGCGTTACAACAAACCTGACTGGGTGATTGCCAGCAGTTTCTTCTTTCCCTTTTCCAGTAGTTTCTTCTGAATTCTGCCTGATTTCTCTTTGGTAACTGGTGGTGCTTCCTGGTATTGCTTTAAAGACTCTGATTCCTCTAGTCTGATAATACCAGTGTTGTCGACTGGACGATCAGTGGAATCTTTATTTTGATACAATACATATTCATTACTCTTCAACTTGTTGGTTCCCGGATTAACAATCGATAACAATAACAGATCTCAGATCTATGAATATCCGATTAGAACACCTAAGGATCTAGATCATAATTAACCTTGATTAAATGTTATGTATGTGTATATATTATCAATATATTAGATGAATAATGTTAAGATGAAGCTTGAGAGAGAGCAATTACTCAAAAACTCTTTTTCTCAACTCTTTAAAACTTAATTAAAGTGAACAGTAGTTCACTATATATAGAAGGTGACCTGGTTCGTTAACATCCCCTAGCAAACCAGCTTCCCCTTCGTTACATAAATTAACATAACGAACAACCCCTTGATTCGTTAACATCCCCTAACGAATCAGGAGGGAATACATTATAATGTCTTAGTTTGCTAACATCCCTAGAGAACTAGACTTAACCTTAACGAACTAGTTAATAATAAACATTAAATATTACATTAATTAATAAATAAAACATTAACGATAAATACAAAGACTCTAGACGCAAAAACGTGCACTAACAGACACCCCCCTCGTCTTGAGCTCTTTATCTTTAACTTATTCGAAGCGCTTGGACTGCCAGTCTCTGAAACTATGAATTCCATGTTCATGACACACACGAACGACTCGTTGGAATTGCATAGCCAGGTCATAATCTTCTTGGCGCTCGATCAAAATCTGCTTCCTATGTAGCACATCATTGTCTGTCTCTGATAAATTAACCAACCACATCGGGTCGATTATCTTGATGAGCTCGGTCTGCAGTCCTCGACCACGAACAATAACGGCCTCGCCAGTACGATTGTCATAGTACCAATGGTTGAAAGACAGATAAATATCTTGAGGCATTGTATTCACAGGAACCTTTTTCATCGTCTTTGGCTGCTTCACTTTCAAGACAAGTTTCTTCCAGCCGGTCCTTGGATCAATCTCGTCAATGTGCTTACGTCTTGGGACCTGGGGCTTGAAGAATTTGAAACCATGATTGACCTCGAACAGTAAGTGTTGATGAAACCACTCAGCCGTTCGGTAACCCCCATGATTGATAAATGGACGTCTCGCGAGGGTACGTACATCCCAACGCGGTAGAGTTAAAACATCCATTATCCTCTCGTAAAACTGGACACCCTTTTCCCACATGACTATACATACATTAAGGTCAGAATCAAAAGCCCGTGAAACAATATCACCGTGTACCTTTGAAACAGTCTTGAAGGTAGTCACCTGATTAGCCTCAACCCAAGCAGCAGCAATATCTTTTCTTTCTTGATCTACATAACGATAAGCATTAATAATTTTACCCACTTTATGAAGTTTGAACCATCTTTCTATGTCCTCATCAGTCACTTCTTTGAGTGAGGGTACTGTTCGCTGCACAACCTTTTCCAATTCATCCTCAGTCTCTTTAATTATTTCTTCTTGAAATACCGGAACACCTTGATCAACGTTTGCGTGTTGAAACAAGTCCGGGTACTCTTCAGCAGTCACATCCTCCATCTCAATCTCCTCGTTCTCATAAATAAAATCCGTATTCATAAACAACGGATCAACTTCCAAATCTTCCTCAGTTATCACTTCGACATCGGGCTCAGTCTCTAAGGCAGTCAACTGATCGTCATTCAGCCCAAGCAGAATCGAAATCTGCTCCCGTGTCAAGGATCTAATCACAAACTCACCAACCTCTATCTCATCTTTGTTTACCACACTACGAACCACCCCTGATCCATCAACAAATATCACTGTGTTAGCTGCAATCATTTCAATTGGCTTGGCAGCTGTTGGATCTTGATAAATAATTATATGCTTGCTCGAATCATCACCGCCACTAACACCTGCACCAGAGGATGAACCATGCGATTGTTTAGGCTCACCTCCTGCATCAGACTCGTCAGGATCATCATCGTCGTTTTTGAGTTTCTTGAGGGCATCTTCTTTACAAGTTAATTGTAAAATCAACTCTTCTTGTTCCTTTAATTTCACCCCTTGAGACTCAACAATCGTACGCAACGACTTAGTCTCCTTCTGACAGAAAGAAATATAACTCATCATTCGCCGTTGATTCTCCATGAGTCGTTCTTGAGTTTGACGGTCAGCTGCCATTTGATTTTCATATAGATGTAGCAGATTTAGCAGCATTTCAGTTTGACGACCTGGTGGCAAGTTTTATACGGATGGATGAACAGGTTGAACAGGTCCTTGAGGCCGAGTAATTCTCATGAATGAGACATCACTAGGCAGAGGTGGAGGAAGAGTAGTTGTTGGCGGAGGAGGAGGTCTCATTGATGTAGTAGAAGATACTGTAGACAATGCAGCAGGAGGTCTCGGTATCTCGGTTAATGCCATTTGAGGAATAGGACCGAGCCTCTCGTGTGACACCAACGTCGTTGTTAAAGTAAGCATCGGAGTGCTAGTAGTTAGCGGCACCGTCGAGCT
>NW_027503663.1:0-24267 GCF_021521415.1 Bidens hawaiensis
GTTAATAAAAAAAACTGGATCAGGCCCCGGATCACCTAAACCACCACACCCTCTAGGGCTTGATCCAGGGGCTTGATCACGTTCCACGTCAACGCCTACGTGGCGCAAATATATCGGATCACTTAGGCTTGGATCAAGCGCTACTACCCTTATCCTAATGGATGCCAAAGGTTTGGCCTTGACCCACTTTGTGAAATAATCGATTGCGACTACCAAGAACTTCACTCTTCCTGGGGCTTCGGGGAATGGTCCATAATATTGATGGCCCACTTTTGAAATGGCCTCGCGGAAGAGACTGGGATCAAATCGTTCTTGGGTCGAAGTGTGTTGGATGCATGCCATTGGCACGAGTCGCACTTCCGCAACTCTTTCACGACACGCATGTGTATGTCGGGCCAATAGTAGCCCGTATTAGTGATCTTTGCTACTACCATTCTTGGTCTCGCGTGTAATCCACAAATCTCTTCATGGATTTCCTGGATCAGATAACTGGCATCTTCCGCATCAACGCGGAGGAGCAGCGGGCCTAAGAATGACCTTCTGTATAGAATTTCGTCTCTCAGCTGGTACTGTAAGGCTTTGTGCCTTATTTTTAGGCTTCCGCCCTCTGCTGCAGAAGGATTCCCTCTGCGAGGTATGCCTTGATCGGGGCCATCCATGATTCTTTAGGGGTTTGCGTAATGCACACTTGTCTTGGCGGTATCGATGGTTCCGCTAGAGTTTCCACTCGCACTTCTTTTGCTAGGTGTTCGAAACTCGTGGCTGCCAATTTATTCAACGTGTCTGCGGACTTGTTCTCGCTCCACTTGATGTGTTTCACTCCGCACGTTTTGAGTTTCTGGATAGCTATTTGGCATGTTCTAGGTACGATGCCATGACTTCATAATTTGCTTCGTATGAGCCATTGACTTGACTGGCTATGAGCATTGAGTTGACGTGTGCTTCGACGTGTTGTGCGCCAAATTTGCTGGTTATGCATAGGCCGACTAGGAAGGCTTCGTACTCCTCTTGGTTATTGGTACTTTTGAAGTCCAAACGGATGGCGTACATGAATTCTTGCTTCCCGGGGCTTACCATTTTTCAAGTTTGCCACGGATTCTTCATCATTGAATGCTCCGTCTGTGAACAACATCCAAGCTTCACTTTCTTATAGTGTTGTGGTTGGCTCTTCTTCCGCTTTACACTCATCTTCTTTCTCGGATGGCACTTCCGCAATGAAATCTGCCAGCACCTGACTGTAACATCTGCCCCGATCCGACCCGACCCAGGTACCCGTTTCTCTTACCCGATCTCTTTCTTTTATGATTTAATATTTATTTATACTTATATTTTACTTTTAATAATAATAATATACTTTTCCTTCCCGCCTCTTTCTCTCTCTTTCTTTCCGCCGTCCCGTCCCTCTCCTTCTCTCTTTCCGCCTTCTTTTCCCTCTTGTCGCCGTCCCGCCCTTACGCCTTGTTTCCCTCTTTTTCTTCTAACTCTTTGCTGTCCTTTGTTCCTTCCCGCCTAAGGTTGTCTGCGCAGCTCCACGCGCCAGACCCCTTACAAGGAATCCTGCGTGAAGACCACCTGTTACAGCGATACGCGAGACGAACTCTTCTCGCATCGCGCTAAGAATTGTAATTCTTCTCGCAGCGCGCTAAGAACGGTAGTTCTTCCCGCGACGCGCTAAGGATTTGTAGTTCTTCTCGCAGCGCGCTAAGAATCGTAGTTCATCCCTCGACGCGCGAAGAATTATAGTTCTTCCCGCGGCGCGCTAGGAATTTTAGTTCCTCCCGCGGCGCGCTAAGAAATGTGATTCTTCCCGCGGCGCGCTTAGAAATGTAGTTCTTTCCGCGACGCGTTAAGGTTGGTTCTGTCTGCCTTCGCGCTCGCGCTCTCTTGACCTTCTGTGTCTGCCTTCGCACTCAAGTCTTCTCGCGCTAAACCCCTTTGAGTTTTCTTCTGTTTAATCTAGCCGTTGCTTTTGAGTTGTCTTATCTTTTGAGCTGTTGACCTAATCTGCTTTATGTCTGAAAAGTTACTTTCGGCGCAGCATGCGCACCAACACCATTGGTTGGCAGATAAAGTGACTGACATAATCTTTTGAGATCTGCTTTTTCCATGCCTGACCTGTACCTTTATCTGAACCGCCCATGCCTTTTTTTACTGTTCCCTGTCAGCTTTATCTTGCCTCTGCAGCTGCCATATCTTTCCATATCTTTTGCTTTTGGATTCTTATGCTTTTTGATATCTTTTGCTTGATCCTGTTAAAGATCCTTTCCCCTTTTCTAGGGATTATGTCTCCTAGGGTTTTCCTATAAATAATAATATTTTCATAACACTACACACACAAAACACTTAATCTCTCCTGTTCTCTTGCTCCTTGCTCTCTCTGCCGTCTTCCTCTCTGCCTCCGTCTTCCTCCCTGTTCTGCCCTGCTTTTCCGGTAATATGTATATATTATATATAATAATTTACTTATTAATTATGCTAACTTATAATCAAGACTTAAAACAAATCATTAAAACAATAATCTTATTTATAGGTTAACTTGTGCTTGTTTAAAGTTGGTTCTTGCTTTATCTTACACTGCATCGTTTATCAAGTGAGTAATCTCGTACTTAATCCCTTTTTGCTTTTAATGTTTTGGGATGTTCATGTGTTCATACAAACTTAGAGTCTTAAACTGTTTATGAACTTTAGTCGCGCAGTATCCCATGTGTTGAGGACGTAGACTTGGCTGTTTATTTGTATGTGTGGATCATTAACCGTCTTGTCGGTCTATTCCGCAGTTTTCATGGTACCATTAGATGAACACGGGAGAACTATCGTTTATGATTTTCTCTTTTGTTTACACATGCACAGTTTGTCTTGTTTGTGAGCTCAATTGTGAGCACTGGCAGTCTTATGAATCTTAGAGTTGGTCCCGATCAGATTACACCCTTGTTGAAAACCAGACATACACATGTTGCGCGCAGATTTATTGTTATCTATGTATTGTATTAAACTTGATTTCTCACCAACACGCAAGTGTTTGACGTTTAACACATGTTCAGGTTTGCAGTAGCTGTTTTGGAGCTTGTGGACACCTAGGAAGTTTTCTTTATTTTGGACCTAGATTAAAATGTATCAAGACAAGTTATTGCTGTTTTATTATTATGATTTATAATATATTGATTTATGATGATTTATGTTATCTTGTGTTTACCCTGCGCGTGCGCGAATGAACGTATTTATTAAATATTGACACCCAATAGTGTCACGAGTAATGAAACAATATGTGGCGCCCCGATGTATAATCCGCCTTTGGTCGGGGTGTTACAGATTGGTATCAGAGCTCGTTGACTTTAGGATAGGTGGTTAGACGTAACGGCCTAGAATACCTAAGAGTCCCTTCTCGCGCATGAGAGAAATCTCATGTTTGCGCGCTTATTGTTAACTACTCGTTATTTATGAATATGCTCGCGCTTGCGCAGTATATGATTTTATGTTTTATTTCGCGATATTTCGATTTTTATTGATTTTACTTACATATTCGTTTGTTGGATTTGAAAATCCGAAAAGTCATGGTGATACATGAATAGTTGATTTTCAATTTCCATTTACGATTATGTTCTGAGGTTGGAGACTTGAAAAGTCATGGTGATACATGAATTGTCAACCTCCAATACTCATTTTCTTGTATATTTTATATTGAGGATTGAAAAGTCATGGTGATACATGAATCGTCAATCTCCAATACTCGTTTGCTTGTATATTTTAAATTGGGAATTCGGAAAGTCATGGTGATACATGAATTGTCGATTCTTGATTCGAATTTGTTACCTTTATTAAGTCTGCATTTAGGGTCATTTAATCTACTTTAACTTTTGATAGTATCTAACTCTGCGAAACCAAGCTTTATAAAGTTATACTTTGCGATAAAACCAAGATATTAACTAAAATTAAAACTTTTATAGAATGCCTCCGCTATCTCGCCGATTTCAGAGAAGAGAAGCCTCGCGCATGCGTAGACAGCAACGTTCCCAGGAAATGGCCGCCGCAATAGCCCAAGCTTTGAGCCAAAACAATACCAACACCTCTGGTTACAACATTAAGTCCTTTAACGCGGGTAACCCTCCAAAGTTCACAGGTCTTGAAGGAGCCACCGTGATGCTCCAGTGGCTTGAGAAAATAGAAAACGCTTTCCTCCACACCCAATGCCCCTCAGACAGACGAACCCTATATGCTTCCAGTGTCCTGGAATCTAGAGCGCTTACATGGTGGAATGGAGTAGCTCATGCGCGTGTCGCAGAAGCTGCTTCCAGCATGCTCTGGGAGGAATTTAAGGAAATTCTGACGCGAGAATTCTGCCCTCCCAACGAAGTTAAGCGCCTGGAGGAAGAATTCTGGAACTTGAAGCAATACAGTGGCGAAGCGCGCGAGTACGCGACGCACTTCCACGAGCTAAGCTTACTGGTCCCTCACCTTGTTACCCCTTCACGCCGAGCAATAGAGAAATTCCTTGGGGGTCTCCCCATGGAAATTCAAGATTCTGTATGGGCCAGAAACCCAGTAACCCTCTCTGACGCCATCGAGTTGGCC
This sequence comes from Bidens hawaiensis, assembly GCF_021521415.1. Classification (NCBI taxonomy): domain Eukaryota; kingdom Viridiplantae; phylum Streptophyta; class Magnoliopsida; order Asterales; family Asteraceae; genus Bidens; species Bidens hawaiensis. The sequence goes on from NW_027503663.1 coordinate 4,570, forward strand.
GCTGTGCTCAGCGACAACCATGTCAGAGCAGGAACCCTGTTCCTGCGGGGAACTGAGAAGACCAAACTCACCAAGACTGCCCCTGAACCAACAGAAACCAAACCAGAACCCTCAAACCGTAACAACCTCAAGCGCAGGCGCAAGGCCTATGCGCTTACCAACCCGCCCATTGCCCAGCAACCCATTTACCAACCCCCAGTTTACGCGCCTAACCCTCTGTCAGCTTACCCAACACCTCCTGTAGCCCACAACTATGCCTTAACCAATCCAGCACTCCCTGCCTCGCCAACTAAGAAACCTTACACAGGAAACCATCCCTTTTGCCCAACCTGTAGATTTCACCACCCAACCCAAACCCCGTGTCGACTTTGTAACCGATGTGGCCGTACTGGTCACACTGCTGAAAACTGTAGAGTCCTTCCCGCCAATCCAATTGCGCCAACACCACCAGTCTACCCGCAGAACCCACAACCAACCTACCAAAACCCACGACCCAGATCGTGCTTTAACTGCGGTGATCCCAGTCATTTCCGGAACGCGTGCCCAAGGCTACAAGTGCAAATCACACAAGCGAATCCGGTGAACCAGATTTCAAACCAAGTAACGCGTGGACGAGCTTTTAACATAACCGCGCACCAAGCGCAAGCGAATAATGACGTAGTTAATGGTACATTTTTGCTTAACGGATTTTATGCTTCGGTACTTTTTGATACTGGCGCCGATCGAAGTTTTATCTCTCGCGCCTTTGAGCTGAAGCTTGCGCGACCGCGCGATAACTTAAAAGAAGATTTTTCAGTTGAATTGGCTAATGGCGAAACTGTTTTAATTAACTCTGTGATTAAAGATTGCACACTTAACCTTAACGAAAACGATTTTCTAATCGACCTCATCCCCATGCCTCTGGGAAGCTTTGATGTCATTATTGGTATGGACTGGCTCTCGAATAATCGCGCCGAAGTTATTTGCGCCAAGAAGATGGTTCGCATACCTCGAGAAAATGGTGACCTTCATATCTACGGCGAGAAACCCTCCAGTGGCTTTAAACTTATGTCTTGCGCCGAAGCCCGAAGGCTCATGCGGAAAAGGTGTATTGCATTCTTAGCCCATGTGGTTAAACCTGCTGAAGAAAAGAAGCTTCGCGATATCCCTGTTGTGCGTGATTTCCCTGAAGTTTTTCCTGATGATCTTCCTGGTATCCCTCCCGCTCGTGAAGTCGAGTTTCGTGTTGATCTTGTCCCTGGTGCTTCCCCCGTAGCTAAATCTCCTTATCGTCTTGCACCCGCTGAGATGCAAGAATTGGCAAGCCAACTTCAAGAGTTGACTGCTAAAGGATTCATTCGCCCTAGCTCTTCGCCCTGGGGTGCTCCGGTGTTGTTCGTTAAAAAGAAAGATGGATCGTTTCGCATGTGTATAGATTACCGCGAGTTGAACAAACTCACCATTAAAAACCGGTATCCCTTACCGCGCATTGACGACCTCTTTGATCAACTCCAAGGTGCCTCTTGTTTTTCCAAGATTGATCTCCGCTCTGGCTATCACCAGTTGCGCATCCGCGATGAAGATGTTCCGAAGACTGCTTTTCGAACTCGTTATGGCCATTTTGAATTCTTGGTCATGTCCTTCGGTTTAACCAACGCACCCGCCGTTTTCATGGATCTAATGAATCGGGTGTGTAGGCCTTTCTTGGATAAATTCGTGATTGTGTTTATCGATGATGTTCTGGTGTATTCTAAGACCAAGGCCGAGCATGAGCAACATCTCCGATTGGTATTGCAAAAGCTTAGAGCTGAGCAACTCTATGCTAAGCTTTCCAAGTGTGAATTCTGGTCTGATGAAGTACAGTTTCTTGGCCATGTTGTCAACAAGATGGGTATCCATGTCGACCCATCCAAAATTGAGGCAATCAAGAACTGGATTACGCCATCCTCTCCTACCGAGATCCGTTCCTTTCTGGGCTTAGCTGGTTACTACCGGCGATTTATTTCGAACTTCTCAAAGATCGCTTTGCCTTTAACAGCTCTGACGCACAAAGGTAAACCGTATATTTGGGGCTCGAAGCAAGAAGAAGCCTTTCTGACGCTCAAGCGTTTGTTGTGTGAAGCTCCTGTTCTTGCGCTACCTGAGGGTAATGAAGATTTTGTCGTGTATTGCGATGCATCCAACCAAGGTCTCGGTTGTGTTCTTATGCAACGAGGCAAGGTTATCGCTTACGCATCAAGGCAACTCAAGGTTCATGAAAAGAATTATACAACTCACGACCTCGAACTTGGTGCAGTTGTTTTTGCCTTGAAGATCTGGAGACACTACCTTTATGGTACTAAGTGTATCCTCTACACTGACCATAAAAGCCTTCAGCATATCTTTGATCAAAAGGAACTCAACATGAGGCAACGCCGATGGAACGAACTCATCAGCGATTACGATTGTGAGATCCGGTATCATCCTGGTAAGGCTAATGTGGTAGCCGATGCGCTCAGCCGAAAACCCTGCCAACTTAACTGTATCTTGCCGCGCACCCAGCTTCACTTCGCGCCGATTCAAAGCAACCTTGAATCGCGTATTCGTGAAGCGCAGCGCGCATCCATCAGTAATGGTAACCTTCGCGCCGAGTTAGCGTGTGGCACGGAAGCACTCTTTGTCCCTAATCTGAGTGGAATTCTCTGCTATCTTAATCGCATCTGGATTCCCTTTGATGAGAATCTTCGCGCTGATATCCTGAGTGAAGCGCACAAATCTCGGTATTCTATTCATCCTGGCGCTGATAAGATGTACAAGGATTTGCGCATTACTTATTGGTGGCTCGGTATGAAAAAGGATATTGCTGTGTTCGTAGCTAAATGTCTGACTTGTTCTAAAGTAAAAGCTGAACACCAACGCCCATCTGGTTTGCTCGAACAACCAGAAATTCCTACGTGGAAATGGGAAAGTATAGCGATGGACTTTATTACCAAGTTACCTTTGACAGCAAGCAAACATGATAGCATTTGGGTAATAGTGGATCGTTTGACTAAGTCTGCTCACTTTCTGCCCATTCGTGAAAACTACCGTGTTGAGCAACTCGCGCAGCTTTATGTCAAGGAAATTGTCTGCCGCCATGGTACTCCTTTGAGCATCATATCCGATCGCGATGGCCGTTTTATATCTCGCTTTCGAAAATCTCTCCAATCTGCGCTAGGAACTCGCTTGGACATGAGTACGGCATATCATCCTCAGACTGACGGTCAGTCTGAGCGAACTATTCAAACTCTTGAGGATATGCTCCGACCTTGTGTTCTTGATTTTGGAGGTAATTGGGATTCGCACCTGCCTTTGATCGAGTTCTCTTATAATAACAGCTATCATTCCAGTATTGGTATGGCCCCATTTGAAGCACTTTACGGTCGTAAGTGCCGCTCCCCGATTTGTTGGAGCGAAGTGGGAGAAGCTCAAATCACAGGACCCGAACTTGTTCAAGAGACAACCGATAAAATCGCCAAGATCCGTGATCATCTGCTGACTGCCAGAAGCCGACAGAAGAGTTACGCAGATCGTAGGCGGAAGCCTCTCGAATTTCAAGTTGGTGATCTTGTTCTCCTCAAAGTGTCGCCCTGGAAGGGTGTTGTCCGCTTTGGGAAGAAAGGTAAGCTTGCTCCTCGTTATGTTGGTCCATTCAAGATTCTCGCGCGTGTGGGAAAAGTTGCCTACAGACTTGACCTGCCGCCCGCGCTCAGTAATGTGCATCCAACGTTCCATGTATCCAATCTCAAGAAGTGTTTAGCTGACGAGAACCTTCACATTCCACTTGATGAAGTTCAAGTTGATGAAACTATGCATTTCGTTGAGAAGCCTGTTGAGATTTTGGATCGCGAGGTTAAGCAAACCAAGCGCAGTCGCATCCCTATCGTGAAAGTTCGCTGGGAGTCCAAGCGCGGAGCCGAGTTTACATGGGAAAGGGAAGATCAAATGAAGATCAAGTACCCGCACCTGTTCTCTGCGCAACCTACTTCGAGATAAATTTCGGGACGAAATTTCTTAAAGTAGGGGAGACTGTAACATCTGCCCCGATCCGACCCGACCCAGGTACCCGTTTCTCTTACCCGATCTCTTTCTTTTATGATTTAATATTTATTTATACTTATATTTTACTTTTAATAATAATAATATACTTTTCCTTCCCGCCTCTTTCTCTCTCTTTCTTTCCGCCGTCCCGTCCCTCTCCTTCTCTCTTTCCGCCTTCTTTTCCCTCTTGTCGCCGTCCCGCCCTTACGCCTTGTTTCCCTCTTTTTCTTCTAACTCTTTGCTGTCCTTTGTTCCTTCCCGCCTAAGGTTGTCTGCGCAGCTCCACGCGCCAGACCCCTTACAAGGAATCCTGCGTGAAGACCACCTGTTACAGCGATACGCGAGACGAACTCTTCTCGCATCGCGCTAAGAATTGTAATTCTTCTCGCAGCGCGCTAAGAACGGTAGTTCTTCCCGCGACGCGCTAAGGATTTGTAGTTCTTCTCGCAGCGCGCTAAGAATCGTAGTTCATCCCTCGACGCGCGAAGAATTATAGTTCTTCCCGCGGCGCGCTAGGAATTTTAGTTCCTCCCGCGGCGCGCTAAGAAATGTGATTCTTCCCGCGGCGCGCTTAGAAATGTAGTTCTTTCCGCGACGCGTTAAGGTTGGTTCTGTCTGCCTTCGCGCTCGCGCTCTCTTGACCTTCTGTGTCTGCCTTCGCACTCAAGTCTTCTCGCGCTAAACCCCTTTGAGTTTTCTTCTGTTTAATCTAGCCGTTGCTTTTGAGTTGTCTTATCTTTTGAGCTGTTGACCTAATCTGCTTTATGTCTGAAAAGTTACTTTCGGCGCAGCATGCGCACCAACACCATTGGTTGGCAGATAAAGTGACTGACATAATCTTTTGAGATCTGCTTTTTCCATGCCTGACCTGTACCTTTATCTGAACCGCCCATGCCTTTTTTTACTGTTCCCTGTCAGCTTTATCTTGCCTCTGCAGCTGCCATATCTTTCCATATCTTTTGCTTTTGGATTCTTATGCTTTTTGATATCTTTTGCTTGATCCTGTTAAAGATCCTTTCCCCTTTTCTAGGGATTATGTCTCCTAGGGTTTTCCTATAAATAATAATATTTTCATAACACTACACACACAAAACACTTAATCTCTCCTGTTCTCTTGCTCCTTGCTCTCTCTGCCGTCTTCCTCTCTGCCTCCGTCTTCCTTCCTGTTCTGCCCTGCTTTTCCGGTAATATATATATATATTATATATAATAATTTACTTATTAATTATGCTAACTTATAATCAAGACTTAAAACAAATCATTAAAACAATAATCTTATTTATAGGTTAACTTGTGCTTGTTTAAAGTTGGTTCTTGCTTTATCTTACACCGCATCGTTTATCAAGTGAGTAATCTCGTACTTAATCCCTTTTTGCTTTTAATGTTTTGGGATGTTCATGTGTTCATACAAACTTAGAGTCTTAAACTGTTTATGAACTTTAGTCGCGCAGTATCCCATGTGTTGAGGACGTAGACTTGGCTGTTTATTTGTATGTGTGGATCATTAACCGTCTTGTCGGTCTATTCCGCAGTTTTCATGGTACCATTAGATGAACACGGGAGAACTATCGTTTATGATTTTCTCTTTTGTTTACACATGCACAGTTTGTCTTGTTTGTGAGCTCAATTGTGAGCACTGGCAGTCTTATGAATCTTAGAGTTGGTCCCGATCAGATTACACCCTTGTTGAAAACCAGACATACACATGTTGCGCGCAGATTTATTGTTATCTATGTATTGTATTAAACTTGATTTCTCACCAACACGCAAGTGTTTGACGTTTATTTTAACACATGTTCAGGTTTGCAGTAGCTGTTTTGGAGCTTGTGGACACCTAGGAAGTTTTCTTTATTTTGGACCTAGATTAAAATGTATCAAGACAAGTTATTGCTGTTTTATTATTATGATTTATAATATATTGATTTATGATGATTTATGTTATCTTGTGTTTACCCTGCGCGTGCGCGAATGAACGTATTTATTAAATATTGACACCCAATAGTGTCACGAGTAATGAAACAATATGTGGCGCCCCGATGTATAATCCGCCTTTGGTCGGGGTGTTACACTGACCTTTGATTGTTGGTCTAGGGTTGTATTGAATAGTGTGTTCTCCTAGCTCAATGATCCATTTTGCCTGTCAGCCTGAGTGTTCTGGTTTGCGAAGCACATTGTGAATTTTATAATTCATCGGCACATTGAGTGGATGGTCATGGAATTATCTGTAGAGGCTTCTTGAAGCGTATACCAATGCTAAAACCACTATTTTCATTATGGAGTACCTTGTTTCCTCATCTATTAGAGTTCTGCTAACCTAGTAAATCTGTGTCTGAATTTTTTCTCGGTCCACTAGTAGGATTGCTCTGGCTTATGAGGATAAGTACATGGTTAATTCTTCACCCTTCCGCGGTGCAGACAGCGTTGGTAACTGCATCAAACATTTCTTCACCTCTTATAAAGCTTGTTCTGCTTCTGGCGTCCATTGGAATTGCGGCTTTTTCAGACAATATCTCAATGTTGCTACAAAAGGGAATGATTTGGTTGCATGGTTCCCTAAGAACCTGTTCATATCTACCAACCTCCTTTCAGGGTTTGGACTTCTTTCAGCGATTTTTGTGACGGCATGTGGGAGATTTCTTGCACTTTCTCGGGATTGGCTTTAAACCCATCTTTCGTTACTATAACTCCGAGGAACTTGCCTTCTTCCATTTCGAATAAGCATTTACTTGGGTTTAACTTCATGCTTATCTTCCGTAGCTTTTGAAAAGGTTCTTCGATGTCTCGAAGTGTTTGATCCTCTTTCAGGTTTTTAATGATTAGGTCATCCATATATACTTCGAGATTGTTCCCATATGTTCACTGAACTGTCCATCCATCAGGCGTTGATATGTGGCTCCCGTATTTTTCAATCCACAGGGCATCATTTTGTAACAAAATGTGCCTTTGTCTGTGCGGAAAGCTGTTTTGTCTTGATCTTTCTCCGCCATATGGATCTCATGGTATCCCTTGAATGCATCCAAAAAAGCATTTGAAACGATATTGAGCAACTGCGCCCACTTTTAAGTCTATTTCGGGAAGTGGGTAGCAATCTTTGGGGCAAACCTTGTTTAAGTCTTTGTACTCAAATACACATTCACCATGCTCCTTTGCTTTTGGGTACCATCATCGGGTTTGCCACCCATGTTGGGTACTGTATTTCACTTATAATTATTGCCTTCAACAACTCATGCACTTGATCGTTCATTGCATTCCTTTGCTTGGGATTTTTGTCTCTTATGAACAACTAGTGTGCACGTTGGGTTGACTTTCAAAGTGTGTTCCGCTATTCTTCGCGGAACTCCTACCATGCTGGTCGACTTTCGTGCGAACACATCTATGTTATTTAAAAATAAATGTTTCAGGTGCGAATTCACATTGTTGGATAGGTTAGGTCCAATGGTGATCGTTTGATCTGGGAATTTAGCATTTAGCGTCCATATTTGGGTTCCACGTTGTTGGCCGTTTTCTGTGCTTTTGGGGTTTTGATCCTTCCGTGACCAGGCAATCTTTATTTGTCTTTATTAATTCTATACCTATTGGTGTGGGGACGCCCATTATGTCGTGTGCGGTGGATGGGGTTGCATTAAAATCCCCTATTGCTTCACTTCCAAGAATCACATCGTGCTTGGGATTTACTGGCAACACTAGAAATTATACATCTTCGGTCCTCGAATGTTTCTCGTAGCTTAATGTTATTGGGAACTTCAGTTTCCCTAGCGAATGTGTGACTTCGTTCGAGAACCAAGACACAGGTGCGTTGACCGGTCTAACCTTGCTTTATTATCTGCGTCTAGCTGATCAAAACATTGTTGGTACATTATGTCTGAAGTAATGCCTTAGTCTATGAATATGTAAGTGCTTCGATAATTCCCGATCAACGCGGCGATTATCAATGGTTGTTTCAAGTATGGACCTCCCTTGATTCGCGAAAAATCACCAGGCTCTTCTTTCCAGGCTTCACTACTTGGTGTTTGCCTTTTGGCCCCTTTGGATTTTCCGCCTTGTGTCATGTGGGTATTCAGATTCTTTATCAGTTTACTTGGAGGACCTTCATCCTTGCCTACCCCTTGATTCCTGGCATTTTTCCTGGCCTCTAGGACCAAATGTTCGAGCTTCCCGGACTTTAGTGCGTCTTCATTTTCTTTGTTTAAGTTTGTGCAGTCGTCTGTGTTATGTTCTTGTACCCGTGATTTTGGTCATTTTATCTTTCCCCTATTAGCGGCCTCGTGGCTGGGGTGTTGACACTTTCTCCGAGGGTTGGATTCTAGACCATATTAACCCCTTGTCTCTTTTGTTACCTTCATATCCTTTGGGTTCACTCTTGGTGTCATACCTGAAATATCCCATCCACCCAAGGATTTTTCGGTATCTGCGTAGACTTTGGTCGCTAACATGAGGGCATCCCATGACTTTGGCATGTCATTTCTTCCTAATAAGCATCTAATAAGGTCGTCACTCTGCACTCCTTGGTGGAAGCCTTCCCTCATCATGTCATCGCTTACTCCTCCTATCTTGAGACCTTCAGTATTATACTGTGTAATGAAATCCTCGATGGATTCATTGTCTTGGCAGAACACGATTAATATATCAGCGGGGTCACGTGTATGTCTTCGTTGTTGCCTAAAGTGTTGGGAAAACTTTGCGATCAAGTCTTTGAAGCTTGTGATTGGACCTTCAGGGAGTCTTTCAAACCATTCTCTGGCTGCACCATGAAGGGTTAGGGAAAAAATGTGGCACCAAATGGGCAGTGTTCAGCCCGCCACCCCTCCGGATGCTATAAAGCTTTACAGGTGGTCACTTGGATCTGACATCCTGTTGTATTTCCCTACCGCGGATGGTAGCTTCGAGTTTGAAGGTAGTAGAGCTTCAGCGATATAATTACGAACTTTGATTTTTCAGCGAAGTCTTTTGGCCTATGAGGGTTGGAGAAATCTACGTCAGCGTCCGGGTAGTAGTTTAAGTGTTTTTCCCCTGCGTTTGATCTCTTGGTTCAGGGCTTTCTCCATCACTTCCGCTCCTGTCCTCGACGCTTCTTTCTCGATTCTCAAGTGTTTCTTGACCTAGCTACTCGGCTCAGGTTAGGAGACTGTTCCCAGATTTTGCCTTGTTTTTTCGACTGGTCTTTGTGGCTCCCTGGTCTTTCGCTCCCGCAGCGTCGGAGATGTCTATCATCGTCTGATGATTCTTGGTCATTTACTGAGAAAACAATAACCCGTGAGGTTATACTTTTTGCATGTTTTCTCATTTTCTGCTCCAACTTCTTCTCAAACTCCGTGCTGATTCTTTCTTGTTCTTTCTTAAACCACATTACAGGGTATTCTTCTTCGTATTCCATCATAACGGACTTTTCTGACGAGGAAAATGGTCTGCGAATCGGAAGGACGCCTCTTATTGTGGTTGTTCAATCTCAAAATAATCTTCTCGTTGCCTCAATTTTCCTTCCAGGGACCCATCTTGGTTGGGTCCTACGCTGTTGGAAGACTGAGGTATCATAGGAGGAGGTCTGTCGGAACTCATAACGCTTTTTTACGAAGTTTTTCAGTTCTATCCGATACGGATAGCGCCAATGAAGAAACACTAAGTTAACCCTTGGTAGGCTTAACCTAATATCTCGACCGAAGTTGGATAAATACCAAGACCAATCCTAGATAGGTTCGGCTTAGTATTTCCCAGTGGAAACAGACAATGGTTTAGAACTCCGACTGTGGTGACCTGCAAAACCGAACACCGTGAGCTTGTTACTAGAAAGGGAATATGGGGTCTTCTCGTAACCACATCCGGCGTGAGAATCGGTATGGTAAGTAATGAATATTCTTATCGGAAAGTGAGAGAGTGGATCATTTTACCGTTAATCCTCACGTTGTATATATGGTTGAATGGAAGAAGAAGGATTGGGCCAGCTGTCCCACTCAATAGAACTTTCTATTTTCATGGTTGTGCATGATAATGGTTCCTGATTGGTTGGACAGTCTGGTGTATAGGATTATTTGTCATGAGCAGGAACCGCGTTCGCCTTTCCTCATTGGTCCAACGTGCGTTCATACAAAGTGCCAGGATCCTTAACCAATGGTTGGTCTTTTCCTTGCCACATGTCCGTTTATGCCTTGTCACGACGAGTCTTCTGCTATGTTTATTTTCACATAACTTGACAAGTCTTTCCTCCATAGCAGATACGTGTCTTACTACGGAGAGTTTTCTTCATGCGGGTGAATATTCGCAGGTGGGAACCTTCTGCTTCGCGGAGGACTTAGTTTCATGGTGTTTCTATCTGGTACCCTACCTCCACAGGCCTGATGTCTTTGACACGAATAATTGTTTGGCTTGACCCGCCAACACCACACACGTGATACATACGCTAACATCATAATTGAGTTAAAAAAAACTAATTGCTCCCTCTTTGTCTTTGCCTCTTCAAATATTCCAAGCCACGATTAACAAATAATATATTTGGTATCCTAAGATGATACAATGGTAGCAAAGGGTACTTTATCAAGTATGATAAAGGCCCAACAAAGTACGGAAGTATCATATGGTTACCTCGAACAATAAGTATTTAAGATTTACATTTTGTGCTAGGTGCCACTAAACGTACCTCACAGTACTCAAAGTATGGGTTTGGGCCCCGCCAATTAAAAAATATTATACCTCTCACATGGGTGTATGAGTAGGAGATGATGCTTATAGACAGCCTTTTAACGTCTTTAAACATTTAACGCACGTGTTAACCGACATATCAACTCAAATTAGAAACTGTTCGAATGAATATATGGGAAACAGCGGTATTAACATATAATATAACTTGATATATGCAATATGGACCCTTAAGGTGTGAAATCACTCAATGCCACGCTTGTTTAGCTACTAAAAATCATTTTATTTTGAATAATAACCTTCACTCAAGCTGGTTAGTTTACTATATTTACTTTCTCGACCTTTGAGGGGCAATTAGTGATCTTTGAGGTGAAGGGCTTAGGCCCTTTGGCTCGCTGTGTCCTAGCAAGTTATCTACTCTCGTGCATTTACTTTAAAAAAGGGTGTCCCTGCACCTTAGACTTCACCCCTTAAAAAATGGGATTTGAGAGGCTAGCGAATCAGAACGTAAGAGCTTTTACATTATCATCGTTTAAACTATCTTTACTTATTACACGACGTAATTGTCATATATTTTTCCTCTTAATCCCCTTAAAAAATGAAAACTAATTAATCACATCTTCATTTCTATTATTGTTCCAAGTCTTACGCTGCCACCTCTGAAGATGATTTTCTCATTTTAAAAGTCCACTTAAATTTTCTTATCTAAATCGTTTTTAATGGAGGCAACAATTGTATCATGTTAACGGGTTAAACTGATCAACTAGAATCTGACTTATATATATCTAAGGGTATGTTTGGTTGAAATGAATGGAATGAAGGGGGGGGTCAAGCGATGGTAGCATTAGTAGTGATGGCGGTGGTAGGGTGGTGATGACGGTGGTGGCGGCCAGGCAGTGATAGTGGTGGTGGCGGTTATAGTCGGGTGGCGACGGGGACAATGGTTGTTGTGGTTATGGCGATGATGGTGGCGGTGGTAGCTTGGGTGGTAAGGTGGTGGTGGTGTAGGTGGTGATGGCGACGGTGGCGGTCAGGTGGTGGTGGCGGCGACGGTGGTGGTGATCAGATAATGGTGGTGGCTATGGTAGTGGTGGTGGTGGCGGCGGCAGTGGTTGTTGTTAGATGATGGTGTTGTTGAAAAAGTAGGTTGAAGGAGGAATGGAATGAGAAAAAATAAAGGGGGTAGGAATGAATGGTTTTGATGGAATGAGATTCCATGTGTAATGGATGATTCCATTCCATTGTGCAACCAAACACCTCTTATTTCATTCCCACCTAATGAATCATTCCATTACATCTGTCATTACTGCATAACAGACGCTACCTAATTGTATTAAATATATCAATCATGCCTAAACACACTTAAATACATCAACTCATTTATAATAACGAGTCAACTGTTCTGTGATTGTAATCAAGTAGTCACTGAATACAAAAAGATGTAATAAATGGGTCAGACGGGTTAAGTTTATAATATATCGATTAAATTACGATTTTGTGTTCATACAATTTGACAAAACCTCGTTTCCAGAGTTGTACTGATAGTAAAACGGAAATTATGTTTTTCCATTTAACCATAGAATGTAATGATGTTAGTCTCAAATACTAAAATGACAATAATGAAAACCAAATAAGATTGTTGGCAAAACAAATCTATGAACCGGAACATAAATTTTCGCCAAATCACATGAACGAAAGCTAGAATTAATTCAAAAATGTTTTTTTATTTTTTTCATCTTGTTGTAGTTACGAACATATTTAATTAATTGGGAAAAACATGTCATTTTGTACCAACATGTTCAATTAAACGAGTTATAAATTTGTATCTATATCTATACTATATATAAAAAGTATGGTAAGGACATCATCATTTTTAAGAGGTTCAACCTATAATGCAACTTGTACAACACATGATCCATCAAATTATAAAATATGTTAAGGGCACTTTTGTTTTTAGATGTTAACTTCAACTTTGTCAAAAACCGAGCGAAGCTCCTTTGGCCGTTCCGTGAAGTTCAATTGTATCATATATTAGTTAGAGAGGTTGGCGAACTACTACGATCAATAAATTACAATTTTAATTCTTCAACTTCAATAAGTTTTGTTAATTTATATAATACTTACACTTTTACCTCTTATTCTAAACAAATTACCCCCCACGACTTTTAAACAACCATAATTTTTTCACACGTTAATATTTTTTTTAAAATAATTACACTATAAAAACAATCATTTTATTATCTTTAATTTGAGAATCATATTGCTATAGTTTATTAATTTTAAAAAATAAACATGTTACGTGATTATTAATCAGTACTGTCAAAAGGTCGGACATGTTCGGCTCATGGGTCATAACAAATTATAGTCAGAACATGTCGATACAAAAAATGGTTAATTTGGTTCGGTTCTCGATGGGTTTAGGTAAAAAGAGACCAGGTCAAAACGAGCTTTGGATTAAAACGATGTTGGGTTGAAATGAGTTTCGCGTCAAAACGGGTGGGGTTAAAAAGTGGTCTACTTGAAATTACTGTACATTTCATTTTTGCTTCTTGATTTTCTTTACCGGTTACGCGCGTTCAGGCATTAGTTACGTGGATGACCTTGTTTATGCGCGCCAGATTACTCGCATGTAGGCGTTGTGTGACGCGATTACCGACACCAGTTACGTGTTTGATGTCACGTTACGCACATACCATCATCGGGATATGCACGTACTGTTGCGAGGAATGTACTGACATTCATGCGTATCCCGTTACATCGCGCGGGCACCTTACCGGTATATAAATGAATGTATAGTATATTTTAATATGGTTGGACCCGCACCACATTATTTCAAAATTCTGTTAGAAAGGGGAGATTGTGGTCGCTAATTTTCAACCGTCGCTAATAATTCGCGGTTCGTAATATTTTGTTATCTAATAATATGAATATGAATATCCACCTCTCTGTAATTCCACACTCGGTGGTTTCAAATCAATCGGAGTTCTCTCTCAAACTCAACCTTCTGCACCGCCCGCCGTTGATTCCCTTTTGAACCGGAGATGGGAATCACGGAGGAGTTGGTCGGAGGCGACCCCTCGTTCTCGGAAGATATTGATTCTGAATACGAGTTTGATGCTTCTCATTATTATGACTTTTCTAAAGGCGAAACGGAGTCGGAGGCCGAAGAAGCGGAAAACTGGTTCCGATACGCTCGTGAATATCCACCGTCACGTAAGCCGTTCGATCATTCGGTTGTTGTCGCTTTTTTTTTTTTTTTGGTGTTTCAGTTGTGATTTTTGATTGATAAACGGATTTGATTGCGAATGGTTTCATTCATAAATCATGAAAGAACTTATGCAAATTGATAATAGTTGATTTTAGGGTGCGTTTGTAATAAACCGAAAAATCGCAACCGAAACACAAATTTACAGTTTGGTTTTATGTGTTTGTAAAATCCGAACTTTTGGTTCCGTTTTGGATTTGCATGTAACTAAAACAAAAAAAAATCCAAACTAAATTTCTTTCTTTTTTTCGAAGTTTTATGTAAAATTTAATATAGATTTTAGCCAAATATATATATATATATATATATATATATATATATATATATATACTAGCTGAGTGCTCGCGCAATGCAGCGGGGTGTGCACGTAACTCGACATTGAACCTATAGTATGTGTCAGTACACACGTCATCTGATGACAGTGTGCACGTAGCCCGAGATTTGACACGTAACTTGTGCAAAGCCAGTTGCGTGTAATCGAAGATTGAACACGCGTAACCGGCTCGGAATGCACGTTACTGACATTAAAACATGCTTAAGCAACACCATGCGTGTAATTCATAACGATTACCGGTGCAGGGCGCTATGTTGAGCGCTTACCAAGATTTGGTTATGTGTGTTACGTGGTGCTGAACACACGTTTATCGGCCTCGGAACATGTAAACAACACATCTGCGTAACCGGTGACGAAAATTTAGAAGCAAACCCGAAATATACAGTAATTTCAAATAAATTACTTTTGTAAACCAACCGATTTTGGCCCTAAACCCGTTCCGACTCGACATCGGTCTAACTTGGCCCTATCTACTCGAACCCGAACCAAATTAACCATTTTTCTTGTATCGACTTGTTCTGACCCTAATCCACTTTTACAAATGACCCAAGCTAAACCGACTCGACCTGTTACCAGTTTTACACGGTAATCACGTAACATGTTAACTTTTTAAAACTAAAAAACTATAGCAATACCATACTCAAATTAAAGAGAATAAAATACACGTTTTTTATGATGTAGTTATTTTAAGAAAAGATTAACGTGTGAAAAGATATAGCTGTTAAAAAGTCGAGGGGTGGTTGGTTTTGAATTAGGGGACATATGTGTAACTATTATCTAAATTTACAAAAAAAAGTAGTGAAGTTGAGGGACCAAAGTTATAAGTATATTTTAAAGAAATGAAAAGACTTTATTACCCTTGATTTTATATTTTTTATGCATTTTGTATAGTACATAAAACATTGAGTTTGGTACCTCTTAAAAATTAAGAGGTTCCTCACTCATGCTTTATATATATATATATATATATATATATATATATATATTATGATTAACTAACAAAACTATTTAAGCCTAAATTCATTTTATTTTATTTTTTGCCAAAAAGTTTTTTCTGCTCAAAATTTTCAAGCCCAACCGACATAACCGAAAAACCCAAACCAAACGCACTCAAAAACTGAAATTTTGGATTTTGGTTCAGTTGAGCTCAAAACCGACCATGCACACCCCTATTTTGTTATATTTGTTTCGAAAAATATTATGGCGTTAAAATGTTTATTAATTTTATCTAACAAGCAAAGTGACACTTGTTGATTTGCTCTAACATGCCCATTTATTTTATCTCAGCTTTTATTTTGAAGATGAAGTTGAAGGCAGCCAAATCCATTCCTAGGAAACCTTACAAAAGCAGATCCTTAAAAAAAGAAGCTATTAGCACATCTAGCAATTCAGATTGTCACAATGATTATAAAGCTGCCTCACGAGAAGTCAAAGGTATGACACTTACTATTTTTCGTGGTATTAATCGATTATCAGATACTTAAATAACACATTAAAAAGTTTAATACATGTGCAAGTGTTTAATACGCGGGACCACCCATGTGTATGGGCTTCTTAATTTCTATATTAAAAGGGGGTGTTATATAAACACTACCTAAAAGTGTATGCTAGTGTGTCTATCACTTCATGCAGGTTGTATGATTAGCAAATTAACCGTACAAACTGGAGTTGTCAGTTGTCACATCATACGAACTATATGACATGACTAAAATATGGTCATGTTATCATTTTCTTTCTGTCATACACCCATATAGTGGACGGTGTTTTAGTGGTGTTGTTTAGCTCTTTATTAAGTTTAAATATTTTTGGCACTTCAATGATTGAAGATACAATTTTATGAGGCAAGTATGATTTTTTTCTGTTTTTGTTTTGGTTTTCCTTGTTCATTAGGTGAGAAGCGTCATAGTCAAATTCCTCAAGATAAAATGAAAACTAAGTCAAAGTCCTCGGTCAACTTATCGTTCATGAAACCTACGGCTAGCCATTTGGCCAAGCAAAATAGACGGTCTGACATACATTCAGGCGGCGGTTGTGGAAGGTTGTTAAACTAGGTTCATTTCTGTAATCTTTCATTTCATTTCATGTATTATGTTATCCATTTTATAAACTCTTAGGCTGCAGAAGCCATTAGTTATTGCAGGTGAGAAGTTACGGTCTCCTATCCGAAGTCAAAACCAAACCACCAAAAGGCAGAAGCTAGAATTCGGTTATTTGAGTAAGGTGTGCATGCTTCAAGTCATCATTTATGAATTTTCGTTGAGTATGTTTAAACCATGCTTATTGTAAAAGAGACTGAATGTTGTGATTATATTTTTTTTTGTTTGGTAATTAGTTGCACAATTGAAGCACAGGGCTTTGTTTTTGCACAAGATTGCCAAAGAAGGTAAAACTTATGTTTACTTGTCATAATAGAATTTAAAAAACAAAACTCGTGCATATATTCAGTGAAATAAACGTTTTTTTTCCACAGGCTGCAAAGTATGAACGCAGCTGAAATTTTCGAGTTAAAGCTAGTATTCCTAAAAAAAAACCTGCATTGGTAACACAAGAGAGAACTCAAAGGTATATACATTTTTGCTACTTAAGTTGTATGCAGTTGTACAAATAGCAAATAAGTAACTGCTATTTTGTTGAAATTTAGGTCCCAGAATAAATCCAACTCAATTCAACAACTGAATATGTAAAAGCTTGCACTACTGACAATTGGAAACGACTTCACAAAGTTATCTTCAAGCGTCTATATATCACTTATATATGGCGGCCGGTTTACACTGAATGCAAAAACACAGTTCTCGCTTGCTACCAAAAGAATTGTTTAAAAAGGTAACATTTTTTTTTTTGGTTAACTATGAGAACACGCCAAGGAAAACAAACTCTGTTATTATCTGGTTGTTAAATGATCTTGAGTTGTTTTTTGCTATTAGTGCAGGAGCTTGGATAATCGAGGTTGCAACGAAGGTTGTTTGAAAATTATTCAGAATGAAGATAGACACGCAATGCGCACAAATTCTTTCTTATTTGGACTTCCAAGTACAGAAAAAAAAAAACACTAACGTAAGGACGGATCTTTAGCATTAGTTCATCGTCATATATAGGAAAGCTTGGTTACCAAAGCCAGAGATATAGATCCCAAAAATGCATCTACATTTCTATAATTAGATGCCTCTTACACATGATCTTTTGTGTTCAATTAAGTGTTTGTGTTCTGTGACGGCCCTATGTTTTCTGACTCATGTTAGCTTTCTTGCATACCATATTTATTGATAATCAAACAAACAAGCAAAGAACGACGATTGAAACTTGCAAATGGAAGGTGAATCGTGATTTAACCAGTATAGATAAAAAGGTTCCAATCCATCCTATATAAACAAACTAGATAGACATGATGGTTGAGATGACCTGTTACATGATAACCGCCATATGCGGGTTTTCATTCAACTGCCAACTAGACGTGCACAAAAAAAAACCGGTTCCGGAACCTAACTGGTGGAACCGAACCGGAACCGGTTTCCAGTTCCAACGCGGTTGGTACAATACCCGGTTTGGGTATTTTTGTACCCGAAAATCGTACCCGTTCTCCTATTTGTATGTCAGTATCAGTTCCAACCCGGTTCCTACCCGGTTCTTAATTGAACCGGTTCGGTTCGTACCTGGAAAAACCGGTTCCGACGGGTTTTTTTTGAAGGGTCAAACAAAAGTCAAACTAGCCGTTGGAACCGGTTCCAACGGTAATATAGCCGTTGGAACCGGTTTTTTTAGACACCAATTAGCCGTTGGAACCGGTTCCAACGGTAATATAGCCGTTGGAACCGGTTTTTGAGACAATAGATCCGTTGGAACCGGTTCTAACGGTAATATTCATGATGAGGAGGCGGAGGACGGGGTTTCTTCCGATAACGAAGACGAGGGTGAAGACGAGAATGAAGACGAAGAAGAGTTGTAATTATTTGTTTTGGTAAAATTATTTGTAACTTGTTCAACTAATATTTAGTTTTGATTTGTTTTATTATAATTACTTTTGTTACTCATGATTAATTTTTGTTACTTTTTTAATGACGAACATTTTATTTATTTAAAAAATAACTGTTACAAACATTATTAAAACCTAAACGATACTAAACATAACAACTAAAACATAAAAAAACAAAGTCCGTCGTTTTAATCCGGAATACTTATTTTTGGGTTGTAGAGCCGGACGACTCTCCCACTTCCGTTTTTTTAGCTTCCAAACTTTTTTTCTCTCGACAATACTTATTCGTATGTTTTCGTAATGTCGAGTTGGACTCTGCTTTAAGAAACTTCGAGCAATATTTTGCAACGTGCCCAACTCATGTGAGTCGGTCATGAGACACAAATCGTAATGAACCCAAACAGCGGGGCATCTTGTTGTTTCGATCACCATAACAACGTCATCATTAGTTGCCATTTGTTGTCGGTTTAAGGTTAATTGTGGTTTGGAGTGTGTTTTATAGTTTTGAAAGTGGTTTACCAAGTACACAAACAAACCTTTCTATTATAGTAAGAAAATAACCTAT
Organism: Bidens hawaiensis; assembly: GCF_021521415.1. Classification (NCBI taxonomy): domain Eukaryota; kingdom Viridiplantae; phylum Streptophyta; class Magnoliopsida; order Asterales; family Asteraceae; genus Bidens; species Bidens hawaiensis. The sequence continues at coordinate 23,372 of NW_027503663.1, forward strand.
TTGTAGTTAAAAAACCGGTTCCAACGGTCAAAAACGGCTATATAGCCGTTGGAACCGGTTCCTAACGGCTATAATATTTAAATTTCAAAAAAAACCGGTGGAACCGGTTTTTACGTAAAAACCGGTTCCTGTTCCAACCCTACCCGGTTCCTAAAAGTTTGCATTTCTGGGCATCGGTTCGGGTCGGGAACCGAACGGTTCCTGACTGGAACCGGTGTCATTTTCTACCCGGTTTGAAAAAAACCGGTTCCGAACCGGTTCGGAGTTTTCAACGTCTACTGCCAACAACTGTCCGGAGATTCATGGGACACTGGCATTATCTAAACAACCAACCAACCCGTTAGAAGACTTGAACAAAACCCTAACGGGCCAAAACAAACCAAACAAAAACATATTGTTCAAAAGTACGAAGACCCTAGATTCATGGATGCCATACCAAAGGTCTAACTACATAAATATATTAATATTTAAGACGAACAAACATAATCCTAATCTCAAACTACGCTAGGTTTCTCCAAAGCACAAAACATAATTCTACATGTGTCCCAAAAACAAGTTTTACCAGGAAAACCGTATCCTAAAACGTGTTATTGGACACAAGTTCACGGAACCTGAAAAACCACTGAGCATCAGATGAATTGTCATTATCGTTGTGCTGCTGCTGATGTGGCGGCTGAGAATGAAGCTCCTTTCCTGACACGTATTTCTGTATATCCCGTCTTCTCACCACCCACACTCAGCTTTTTGCCAGCTGGCAGTAAAGACTGTAGAATCCCTGCAACTTCATGCATTGTGGGCCTTTCAGAAGGGTGACACCTTGTGCATAATAACGCTAGTTGGAACGTCTTTTAACGTGAGATAAATCCATGCATGTAACAGAAACTTCCGGATCAACC